>NC_030442.2:5580000-5880000 GCF_001660625.3 Ictalurus punctatus | reverse complement strand
ACTCAATATATTGTAAGATCACGTGGCTTGTAGTGGTGTTCGAAATCTTTTCAAAAATGTATATTTATTTTGTATATATATATATATATATAAATAAATACATTTATTTTTTAAATTGTAGGGCACTCCATTACTAAAGTGTACATCCAAAATCTAATACTAGATCACTAATGTACTGAAGTGTATGCTGAAATAGTTCACGAGAGGGGGGTGAGGATCATTCCAGGGTCTTGTATAATGTAAGTAGGGGTGTAAAAATGTTTACTCTGACACTGAGCATTTACATCCTATTACAATTAGCGCAACACTGTACACCTCAGTAGCATCTGCCAACACTGACAAAGCCATGCTGTTTAGTACTTTATCCCGCAGGCTTCATGCAGCCAACACCTGCCATACTATTTCCTGGGCTACTCGAACACACAGGGATGATGCGTACTATTCTTGCATACTATCTAGCACGTGCTTTTCGAGGCGCTCGTGCCTGACACCTGCACACTGTTTAGTCCGCGAGGACGCAGTGTGCTGCCAGTCTCGCTCACCTGTAAGACACCTGTTTGCGGATGGTCAGAGGAAGGAACTCGCTCTCCAGCTGCTTCACCGGAGACGACAGCCCGTCTACCTGCACTCTAGCCGCTTCTGTGCGGCTCTTTAGAGGGGAGTCTTGGGTCAGAAACACGTCTTCTTCCTCGACCACGTCCTCAAGTGCGGGCGCCATCACCACCACTACCGAGTCCGCGGGGCTGCGAGGAGGAGGAGGAGGTGGTGGAGGAGGAGCCGCCGCCGCCGCCGCCGCTGCCGCTGCCGCTGCTGCCGCCCGGGACGAAGCAGCTCGGCTCCAGTCGCTTGCTTCTGCCATACCAACTCTGTCCAGGTGCTTTTAATTAGCGACAGAAAGTAGCACAGTGGAAACTCGAAGCTAAGTGGGCGCTTTCTGACAGCGCGTTTGATTTACTTCGACAGTTTACTGATAGTTCTCCCGGTTTAGACGTCTTCTTCAGTTGAATTTGGCTAATACAAGCCCGCCACGCACGACTTCGCTCCAAGACCCCGCCTACCACGTAATCTCTAGCCAGTCAGCCAATCACCAGCGGGCATCTCTGTTGCCCCGCCCTGTTCTGGCCCAGCTCTCACCTGCCTGCTTACTCAACACGCAAAGCAGTTATACAGTACTGTAAACACCTCAAACAAAACCTGTGGAACCGTCTGGAAAACAACTTAAATGTTAGACTTGTGGCTAATTATACCTCAAAAATAACTTCAGGCTTTTACTTTGCAGTATAGTGTTTAATGTTTGGTATAATATTGTATTGAAATCTGAATATTTTGTTTTGTATTTAAAGGTCAGTTTTTCATTAAGCTTTATTAAGTTGGGCGATTCCATGACTGGGATATGTAACAGCATGTTTGCCTGTCCGAGCCAATTATACCTACATTTACCTTGACATAATAGTTCATTATTAGTTAATTCCATCCATCCATTTTCTGGATTCTGCTTATCCTGCACAGGGTCGTGGGGAGCCTGGAGCGTATCCCAGGTGCCAGACACCCTGGAAGGGTTGCACATCACAGGGCACAATCACATACACATTCACACACTACGGACAATTTAGTGATGCCAATCGGCCTACAGCGCATGTCTTTGGAATAGGGGAGGAAACCCCTGAAGCACGGAGAGAACACGGGAACTCCACACACACAGGGCAGAGGTGGGAATTCAAGTTCCAAATTCCATTTACCATCACATGCTCAATGTTTTCAGTGACATTATGATATTTTCTTATGAGGTCACTTTGAATGTACGACGCTGCGGCCCAACCTACAGACCGAAAGTAAATGATTCAAGTAAATGCATTTTAGGCAACTCATTAGAAAGTCCTTAATGACTTCATGCCCTTAGCATGGATGTTAGTTAAACATATTTTGTGTACTTGCTAATTCTGTGCGTAAAACAAAAAACCTCAACCCTGTTACTTTCAACTCGGTTACTCATTTAAGAGCAAAATGCCACCACTGCCAACAAACACACCTTGTAAAAAAAAAAAAAATTAATAAAAAAAGGAGCTTGTTGCCTGAAATGGGTTTCAGACAATTTTTTGAATGCTTAACCCTTATGGACATTTTTGTCTTTTTCATTTTTTTTAATCATTTTGTCTGTGTTAATGCAAACAGCATAAATTTAGCAAAAGGTGTGTCTTTTTATTGGAATTTTAATATTTCACCCTCATTGGCTTTCATAAATCTATTTTAAACTAGGTACACAAAATAGGTACACTCAGGACCTTAAGAACAAAAATGTCCCCACTGAAACCCATTCAAACTGAAATATTTAATCCCAGTGACATTTAAGCATAAAATCATGCATTCTGTGTTAATAGGCTTTTATTTTGTTGACAAGGTTTCAAAACATTAAAAAAAAAAAAAAATTCTGAAATGTGTGCTATTTTCTCCGGTTTAGCCTCTGGGAGAAAATACATGCTTTTCCTTTTTTCTATTCTGCTGTATTATAGAGTGCTGCAGACCGACTGATTAAATTTACATTTACATTTAGAGCATTTGGCAGACACCCTTACCCAGAGTGACTTACATTTATCTCATTTATACTTCTGAGCACTTGAGTGTTAAGGGCCTTGCTCAAGGGCCAACAGTGGCAGCTTGGAAGTTCTGGGATTTTAACACACCACCTTCAGTCTTAACCACTGAGCTACAACTGCCCCTGATGCAGCTATAATTGTGTGGGTGTGTTTATATGGATATCAGAGTTGTGGTTTGTATGTGTGAACTGAAAACAGTTTGGAAGAAAGAAATGATATTTTACTGGAAATCACAAATCCTACCCCATGTATAAAAGTCAAAAAAGGTTCCTGAACTTTGAAGATTTTTGCATTATGTCCAGACCCTGGTGTTTAAAGGGTTAAAATTCTGAAAATGAATGATTGTTTGATAATTATGATCAGAACTGATGCTGGTAAAAAAAAAATCGAAGTCAATGAAAGTGGAAAAAAAAAATTAATATATAATATATCTATGACAGTTTTTGGACATGGACATTTTTGTCCTCTATGGACCTATGTGTAACTTTTTTTTCAATTTATGCACAAGGGTTAAATACATGTTTTCTTTGATCTGTTGTTGAAAATGAAAATGTTTGGCCATTGTATTGAAAGCTCGGTATTTCAGTATTACACTGAAAGCTAGGTATTGTTATGGTACTGTTTTATTGCAGTCTTGGTATTTCTCTAATGTACTGATATCTCAGTATTGCAGTGTTGTATGGGAAGCTCAGATTTTTTACTGTTGTATGAAAAAGGAAGTACTTAAGTATTATATTAAAAACTTGAGTAAAATACTATACACCTGGATACTGCATCATATCTACAGCCGTTTTTTGGTTGTGTTCTGCAAGCCTGCACATGACATTGTGTGGCAATGATCTGTAGCAGGGCAACTGACGGCGGAACAGAGTGAATATCAGATAGTACAGAGAACAAGTTTTGCCAGCTGTGTGACAGTGAGTATATGTCTGTAGCTTTAACATACTGTACTACGGCTTATTATAATGAGAATATGAGGAGTCCTGTTTGAAACTATTTTTGTTTGCTGCATTGAAAGATGCATTTTGTATGTCATTAAGTAGTTGTTTGTCAGTGTTGTTCATGAGTATACTGTAACCTTATCTGTAAAATGCTAATATGTTCTTTCACTTTCACTTCATCACCTGGGTTTATTCTAGTCACGGGAAGTTGACTTACTATCTTTAAACAGCGTGTACCTTCTTCTTGTAAACCATTACAGGTGGACGAAGGTGTCTGATGTAAGAAAAAAAGTGAAACTTGAAAATATGCAGTGCAGATCTGTTCTATCTTTTATGACCCTAGAAAGATAGATCATTGATCGATCTCTTGAGTGCCTGAAGCGTCTGACTCAGAGGTCTTGGATTTCACACATGCTCTGACCTAGCTTACACAACTAGGCACATCAATACCGCAACACACACACGATAATACATCAACACATCCAGTAGGCTGAAATAGCTTTCAGTAATGCAGCATTTTGTGAGTATCAAAATGCTGACATGACTGACTTTGTTTAAAGTTTAAATGGAGTGAGTATGAATGCGTGTATGCTGGAAAGCCAATAAGCACAATCTGTCTTTAACTATTATCATTATTATTATTATTATTATTATTATTATTATTATTATTATTATTATTATTATAGTTAGTTATAAAGATGCAGATATAGAGACTAAGAGTAACCACTTTGCTGATATTGAGGCACAGGGTGGCTTAGTGGTTAGCACCTTCAGGGTTGGGGGTTCAATTCTTGCCTCTGCCCTGTGTGCACAGAGTTTGCATTTTCTCCCTGTGCTTCAGGGGTTTCCTCCGGTTACTGCGGTTTCCTCCCCCAGTCCAGAAACATGCATTATAGGCATCCATAAATTGTCCATTGTGTGTGAATGGGCATGTGAGTGTGTGTGCCAACCCTGCGATGGCACCGTCCAGGGTGTCCCCCTCCAAATTCCCTGGGATAGGCTCCAGGCACCCCGCGATCCTAAGCGGCTAAGCGGGTTCATGTTCAGAGCCCTGGTGTAGCCATGTGTGCCAGGGTTGCTTGTGCTCCCATTACTGTCTACTGCATGTATGTTGATTTTAATATGTGAATCTTCTCCAGGACTAGGTTTGGGCTTCAGTAAAACTAATTTGTTCTGCACCTTACTATGTGCTTCGTAATGCAACTCTTTGAGCCAGCCCCTTTAAGTTTTTGTTGGATAAATGTTTAATATGTACTTATATAAATATATATATATATATATATATATATATATAATATGTGTGTGTGTGTGTGTGTGTGTGTGTGTGTGTGTGTGTGTGTGTGTGTGTGTGTGTATGTATATATACATATACAAAAAGACAAAAGGTTTAGGCACATGCAAAGAAATGCTGCAGAGCAAAGATGCCTTCAAAATAAGGAAATGAAATGTTTCTACATTTAAAAACAAAATACCGTAAAGAGCAGTAAACAGTAGTAAATGAAACAAAGTCAATATTTGGTGTGATAAAAAAATTGAGATAAAAGTAGTAGTCTCCGGTACAATTAGTGCACTTTCATAAGGAAATGATCTGTAAGTTTATGGAGCATCTTGCAGAAACAGACACGGTTCTTCTGGAGACTTTGACTTTCACACTTTCTTCTTATTTTTGCAGCAAATCCCAGCAGCCTTCATTGTGTTCTTTTGGTCTGAAAAGTGTCACTTACGTAATACGCTGTCTTCTTTAATGACATACAAACATTTTTCTGTAACATTTAATTTTGTGCTAGAAAACTAAAGTTTTCTAATGATAATGCAGAAGTCATCAAATCTAAAATCTATAACAAAGTTTGTACTAACAAAAGGGTATATATATATATATATATGTATATATATGAATGGACAGGAATTTTCTCAAGATTTGTCTTCTCGACATAATCATGCTAATGTAAGTGCAGTCTCTGCAGTGTCTGACAATAATGACAATAATATTAATGCTGGAATGCTCAGTGGCTTTGTCTGGATTTGACATTTGTTCAAATATATTCTAAAACAAATACATTGCAATGTTTAATGTTTTTTTAATTAGTCAAAAAGTACACCTATGGTTTACTGAACAGCTCCAGGATCCCGGATTTCGACCCTGAGTTCTGGTTAGTGTGTGAATGTGTGTACATGGTGCCCATCGCAGGTGTATTCCTGCCTCACACCCAGTGTTCCCGGCATAGTCTCCAGATCCAACGTGACCCAGATAAGGATAAAGCAGTTACTGAATGTGTGTAAGTGAGTAAATTTAAGTGATCGCTAGGCAAGGAGCAGTTTGTTGAAAAAAATATATATATATATATTTAAACTGGCAAGGAGCCTTTTTGGAGGTCAAACATTCAACTCTTACTGGTGAGCTGACTGATTCACTAGAAACAGACTTGTAATCAAGCTTCAGTTGGGGCACACCGTTCAGCTCAGCTATGCTAGTCATTCAGAGACTCAAATATTGTTCCTCCACTGGCTAACTTAGTTAGCATAATAATTCTGAAAGAAATATCACTTGACTGATTAGGCAGGGTTATGATTAACTGCACATATTCATGGTTGGAAGACTTTTATTATCATTTATCATTTATTATCTTTCTCAGACAATTGTTTTTCTCGTGGTAGTCATTTTCACACCCTAGCTCCTCTCTGAATGCACCTGATTACAGATGTGGGAACAGATGCCCACAATTGGGGTCAACATGGAGAAAGGAAAGTGAGTGTTCAGATAATTCAGGATTGTGATGCAATATTCAGCAGTGTATGTTGTTCTCCCTGTGTTTCCCCACATGTCTAAAATTGTCATTGTTTGCTGTAAGATTAATAAGATTGTACCGAAGTCTAACAAAGTAATTGAGTGTTCTAAGAAGTTACCACGACAATGACTATAAATCAGTTTCCTTATCTCCAGTTATGACCATTGTTCAACATGAACTGTTAAATGTTAGTCCATATATCTCAGTAGCAGTCTCGCTCGCTCTCTCTCTCTGTCTCTCTGTCTCTCTCTCTCTCTCTGTCTGGTGCATGCTGGGAGTTTGTGAGCGAGAGAGTTTTAATGGTGCAGGCGGAAATAAAGGGAATAGAGTGCGTTTTTATAAATGTTTATGCCCCCAACAACGGCAGTGAGAGAGCACAACTTTTCAACAAACTAAAAAATGCAATACAATAAAGTGGAAGAAACCCCCTAGTAATTTTGGGATGGGATTGGAACTGCACCACAGATTTTACCCTAGACAGGATCGGGGAGGAACCACACCCACAGTCTGCTAAGGCACTTGAGGGGCTTATCAGACAGTGTGGCTTGGTTGACGTGTGGAGAGAGAGAAACCAGGGAATCAGACAATACACTTGGGGCAAAATTACTAACACGAAGATCACTGCAGCAAGACTGGACAGGTTTTACGCCATCAGAACAAACGGAAATAAATTCTATAAAGCAGTCATGAGCCCCTCTGGTCTTTCAGATCACCATTTAATTACTGTAGACCTATCGATGTCTGTCACTAAAAAGTATCAATCATACTGGCATTTCAACACAAAACTGCGTCAGGACGAGGGTTTCTGCGGAAAGGTTTTTTGGGGTGAGTGGAAAAAAACAAAAGAGGATTTTAACAGCTTGGTCTGCTGGTGGGAAAAACTTTTAAAAAATTAAAGTATTTTGTCAGAAATACCCAGCACACTCAGTAGAGACAATAACATGCGGGAATTTTGGGCAGTTGAGGAGGTTTTATGCTCTGTCCGTGCAGGAGTTTTAAGATTTAACTTTAAAAAAAAAAAAAAAAAGAGTGGGATGTGAAATAGTTTTATTTTTTACCTCATTTTTTTGTCATTTTTATTTTTTAAATTTTTTTACTTTTTTCTACACTTTTATTTTTATTTATTTATTTATTTATGGATTTTTTTTTTCATTATCTACTACATCTCTCAAAAATTTATAGGAATCTAAATGACTAAATAAAAGGACAATTTAAAAGTCTCTCTCTCTCACTCTCTCACACATTCACACTCTCTCACACTCTCACTCTCACTCACTCACTCACACTCTCTCTCACTCTCTCTCTCTCACTCACTCACACTCTCTCTCACTCTCTCACACACTCACACTCTCTCACACTCTCACTCTCACTCACTCACTCACACTCTCTCTCTCTCACTCACTCACACTCTCTCTCACTCTCTCACACACTCACACTCTCTCACACTCTCACTCTCACTCACTCACTCACACTCTCTCTCACTCTCTCACACACTCACACTCTCTCACACACTCACACTCTCTCACACTCTCACTCACTCTCACTCTCTCTCACTCACACTCTCTCACACTCTCTCTCACTCTCACTCACTCACACTCTCTCAAACTCTCTCTCACTCTCACACACTCACACTCTCTCACACTCTCACTCTCACTCACTCACTCACACTCTCTCTCACTCTCACTCACTCACACTCTCTCTCACTCTCTCTCTCTCACTCACTCACACTCTCACTCTCTCACTCTCACTCACTCACTCTCTCACTCTCTCTCTCTCACTCACTCACACTCTCACTCACTCACACTCTCACTCACTCACACTCTCTCTCACTCTCACTCTCTCTCACTCTCACTCACTCACACTCTCTCTCACTCTCACTCTCTCTTTCACTCTCTCTCACTCTCACTCACTCACTCACACTCTCTCTCACTCTCTCACTCACTCACACTCTCTCTCTCACTCACTCACACTCTTTCTCTCACTCTCTCTTTCACTCTCTCTCACTCACTCACATTCACTCACACTCACTCACTCACTCACACTCACTCACTCACTCTCACTCTCTCTCTCTCACTCTCTCTTACTCACTCACACTCACTCACTCCACTCACACTCTCTCTCTCTCACTCTCTCTCACGCTCTCTCTCTCTCACTCACACTCACTCACTCCACTCACTCTCTCTCTCTCACACTCTCTCTCACGCACTCTCACTCACTCACTCACTCACACTCTCACTCTCTCTCACTCACTCACTCACACTCTCACTCACTCACTCTCTCACTCACTCACTCACACTCTCACTCTCTCTCACTCACTCACTCACACTCTCACTCACTCACTCTCTCACTCACTCACTCACTCACACTCTCTCTCACTCACTCACACTCTCTCTCTCTCTCTCTCTCTCTCCCTCTCTCCCTCTCTCTCACTCTCTCTTTCTCGCTCTCTCTCTCCCTCTCTCTCACTCTCACTCACTCACACACACACAAATGGTATGAGGAACTATGAGTGTTTTGTGTGGGAGGAAGAGAGGCAGCTGTAGTCTCGTCCTTTGTTTCTTTTCTCCACCTCTCAGTGGATTATTTTTATCTATTGTGAGTGTGTGGAGGCAGTGTGTACCAGTGCAGGTCTCTTTCCCTTACACTGCTCTATTTAATAATCACCATCTGGAATCAACAATATTGATTACATTTCCGGATAATCTGATGAACTTGTGGGGGTTGGTAGCGCGCGAGTGAGAGAGAGAGAGAGAGAGAGAGAGAGAGAGAGAGAGAGGCAATGGGGAGTTTTAAGGACATTTCCCAGTACTCAGGGTTCACTTAAGTGAATCGTTCAGTCATGTTAAATTATATACATGTATGTCTGTGTGAGTTCATATATGGTAAAACTTTTGTCTCATCTTTAGAAGGACTATTTACAATTATAGTTTATTTTAAATAAAGCTATTCGTTATAGAAATAGTTATATTTATAATTATATGCCCTGACACCCATAGCACAGGCTATAGAGCTGATTTGAAATTGAATCAGTTCTTTCTTATTATCTGATTTGGCTGATCATGATCTGTCAATATCATATGGAACCTATATGTCAGTAAAGGAAGCAATAATATTCATAATTCCATATTTTGAGACATCATGTAAGATATATTATATATCTAATAGACATGACCTGTTATGAAATGCCCTTACAAGCATGAAAGTAATTGCATGGTCCAACTGATTGTAGCAATTATACAAAACAATAAACCTGTAAAAATACAGAAATACAGATAATTTCATCTTTTATTGTTTTCTGTTGGACAAAATACCGAGAGGGGATTTTCTGATAGACACAAATGTTCTATGAAGAGACAACTGACCTACTGGATATTTATTTTAAATTCATTTGAAGTGTACCCTTAGTGTTAAGACGATGAATCACATCTAGCTTAAGAACATAACAGGAAAAAAAAGTAATTTTTAGTCATTTGCCCACAGACTGCGGGGGAAAACAATCAATTCCGCTCTATTTTTAGATCCATGAACTGTCCAGCAGCCTCATGTAGGAATTCCCGTATGTTCAGTATTGTGTAAGAGGCTTAACCTTTTAATAAGTCGAGTCTATCATGCAGCATGCATGTAGTCCATCTGTTGTTGGAATGAGTGAAGGCCTGCTTTATGGCTGCAGTGTGTGTGTGTGAGTGTGTGTGTGTGTGTGTGTGTGTGTGTGTGTGTGTGTGTGTGTGTGTGTGTGTGTGTGTCTATCTTTTATTTCCTCTAAGTCACACACGTCATCACTGGGAAGAAGCAGCAGCATTAAATACATCAGCAGGAATTGGGTTGAGGCAGATGGGTTACAACAGCAGAGGAACACATCAGGTTCCACTCCTAGCAGCCAAGAACAGGAATGTGAAGTTACACAGTGGAGACTCGATTGGCAGATAGGATCTTTTTTTTCTTTTCTTTAATCATCATCTGCTCAGTTTCACAACAGTTAAAAGAGCAGTTATTTAGGTTTCCATAGCCTTCCTGTCAGTTTGAACCAGTCTGGCCAGTCTTCTCCTCTGACCTTTCCTTTCAACAAAGTGTTCCACCCCCTTTCATTTTTTGTTCTTCACACCAGTATGTGTAAACGCCAGAGACTGCTGTACACGAATGGAGATTCTGAGGAGTTTCTGAAATACTCAAACCAGCAACCATGCCACAGTCAGAGTCACTGAGATCGCGTTTCCCCCGTTCTAATGTTTGGTGTGAACATTAACTGAAGTTCATGCTTGACCTGTATCTGCAGGATTTTGTGCATTGTGCTACTGACACATGAATGGAAGATTGAATAACTGACAGTGCAGGTGTACAAGTGTTCCCAATAAAGTGGTCAGTGAGTGCATATCATATATCATGTATATTGCCAATGCCAACCCCTATATTTTAAATTCCATTGATTAATGACCTCTTTTGATTGATCAAAGCTTTTATAAAATGTTCTCATTTGATATTAGTCAATGTTACCTGGTGGTTTAGCAGCTAAGGATCCTGTACTCTCACCGCCACAGCCTGGGTTTGATTTCCATGCAGGGAACCAACCCAGCCACTAGGGGTTGCACTATCAGTGCCTGTACCAGTCCTGGATAAAATTGGAGGGTTGCGCCAGGAAGGGCATCCAGTTTAAAACCTGTGCCAAATCAAATATGTGGACGAATGATTTGCTGTTTTTCACCTCCGTCCTGTGTGCGAGAAGCTTGCATGTTCTCCCTGTACTTTGGGGATTTCCTCTGGGTACTCCGGTTTCCTCCCCCGGTCCAAAAGCATGTGCTGTAGGCTGATTGTCATCTCTAAATTGTCCACAGTGTGTGAATGGGTGCGTGCGTGCGTGCATGTGTGTGTGTGTGTGTGTGTGTGTGTGTGTGTGTGTGTGTGTGTGTGTGTGTGTGTGTAATTGTGCCCTGCGATGGATTAGCACCCCATCCAGGGTGTCCCCTGCCTTATGTCCCATGTCACCTGGAATAGGCTCCAGGCTCCCTGCGACCCTGTGTATGATAACCGGTACAGAAAATAGATGGATGGATGGGATGGATAACGTGCTGTGGCGACCCCTAACAGGAGCAGCTGATGGAGGAACAAGAACAACATTTGATATTAGCCAATGTTCTATTGATTTGGTCTGTGTTCAGCTGTGGGGCAGCTCACTCACTGCCCTTTTTAGATCCATATAGTTATTATCACACCTAGTGGTCAAAAATGAGAATTGCAAAAAGCACAAGTAAAGGCTCTTTGGGGCAGGCATGGACACTGCACCATACACACAGTCGACAGGGCAGTTAATAACAGGGCTGGGGTAGTTATCTGCAGATAATTGCAGTTAAAAACAAATAAACTCCCTCAAACAACGGCAAAGTGTAAGTGCAGACAGTGTGTCTATGATGTACAGAGCCATTTCTATTGTAAGCTCTATCACAAAGTTTGGGAGAGGGGAAGGGGGATTGTGGAGTGGACAGTGTCCATACATCAATAATGGTGACCTTGTTTCCCACAAAAAGGATGAGAAAAAGAAGAAAATATGTCTCCCTTTTCCAATACCTGAATGGTTTGGGCTAGTTTCAGGTCTTTCGTGTGGTTTTTGAGGTGCAGTTGGGCTGGAACCTCTGCTGAAACCTAGCAGCCCTGGTTAAGGATATTTGCTCACGGGAAACACACCTGCTCTATTGAACACAGTCGAACAAAAGTACACCTAAAACCGCTCAGATAGAGCTGGTAGACTGTATGCTAGATGGCTCTAAGTTGTCAACTCTCATCTGCCTATTACAGCATTACTCCACAATTGTACAGTACTAGATAGAAGCCTAAAGCATACATCAAGTATGGCAGCCTCACAACTTAAATCTGTTAATGTTATTAATGTTGCCCTGCCTCACCATAATCTATGTGCTACTTTGTAACAGTAACAGAAAAATGACAAAAAACAGATGTAATGTGTGACTACTTTGACATGATAAATTTGACCCCATCATGTGACACCACAAAGTGGCATTGTGATATTAATCCATAGAGCTATTTGATATTGTTTTATGTTCAAACGGTATTCTTTAAGGGTTCTTAGCTTGAAAAAAGGGTGTTTGGACCCCTCGGATACCCACGGGTTCTACTTGTAACCTCCCCCAACCTGCATTTTCAGTTCAGTGTCTTAAAATCAGGAAGTGAGTAACCTCGTGCTGAGTGACTGTAAAGACCACACTGACCCCTAGTGATCGAACGGTAATCCTACACTGTGATTAACAAACCGTTGAGCTGTTTCAGGCACTGCAGTGCTGTAGTGTTTGGTTATGGGTGTATAATAATAGCAGTGGTATCCATCCTGCATTTATATACACATTTTATAACCAGGAATAAATAACACAAGGAGACCGAGGTTTGCTTCTGCAAATTTTTGTATTTTGCTTCATTCTAACTCTACTTTGGTATAATATAGACAGTAGACAGTAACATACAGAAGTTTGAAGCACAGAGAGAGAAACATGCAGCAAGAAAGCGAAACAGCGCCACAGTTCAGCATCAGGTCCATAAGCCCCACCCAGGCGCGTAGTGAATACCAAAGCGCATCAGAAATATAAAAATACATCCTCCATATTTACAGATAGAATTGACCATCAATGTCATATGTACAAAAAGGCAACAAAAAGGATGAGGACACAGGCGGTACCAACAATAATTACACTGAGATCTAGATTTTTAAAGCATTTCCTCCTCCACGTATTTTAGACACGAAACCTAGCTTGAGTTATGGAAGTCCAAGGCAACTCTATTAACTCTGAACCAAGCTCTAGAGAAGTGTTGATCCAGACTTTAACCCCGACGGACGAATTTATTTACGGAGACCCAAAGTTGCATTGACGCTGTCAAAAGTATACTGTACACGTTGATATTTTCCAACAATTTCGACGAGACGAATCTAATGATAGAACAACTATTCGATAAACTATAGGGTAGAAAACACAAGAAAATCACCTCCTGGACAGCAGCTTGATGTGGTTCATCATTACCAAATACAAAGCCATTTAAAGTGTTACAATCTGGGGAGATTGTGAGTTGCACTATAGATTGGTGGCATTACATGTGACTTTTTTGTTTTGTTTTACAAGAATAATCAGATCATATGGATGATGGCTATAATGTACATGATGTAAGAATGATGGCACATATAATCACACCATTAGAAATAACTGAAATGAGTTTTACATGATGCACTGTACATTTGAAATGTGTATGAATGCCTTCACTTCAACGGTATCCAGGTTCTCATGTGTATAATGTAAAGGTATGTGTACGTATCTGCGTAGTAAAAAATGTATTTAAAAACAAAACAAAAAATAAAAACAATATTCTGCATGAAAGAAAGGAGATTTCTAACTATGATGGCATTACTGCTGATTGTCCTGGTTCCAACCACCCTATATACAAAACTTTCTTTTCTTTATACAGAATAAAGATAACACAAAAACTGTTTAACAGTTATGACAAAAAAAAAGATCATGTAAATTTTACATCATCCATAGCAATTATTTTAAAAAAAAAATAAAAAAAAAAGAACAAAAACTTTTCACTTTTCTTTTTTTTTGTGCATAAAATAAATATGCTCTTTTTGGAATGCTGACAATACTAGAATATATTATGGATACTTTAAATTCAGTACAAATGCATCTAGATTTTCAAATTTAAAATAGTACAAAAAAAAAGAAAATAAAAATAAAAAATACCTTTATTAATTCGTATTAAGCTAAAAGAATCTAAGAGAGAAGACTGGAGGTTAAGAAAATAGTACATCTTAAATATGACTACATGGAAAAAAAAGAACTTGAAGGCACTTAAATCAATTAGTTTTCCTAGTGCAAAACAAGTGCAGTCCAGCTTTAACTCAACGCATCAACCGATCTTGTGTCGTAGTGATTAAAAAAAAGAAGAATACACTGCTTTTAATTAAAGTATGAGCTTAAGTTTGTGCCAGAAGTATTAGACATGACATGATTCATGTACGTAGACATGGAAATATTCCATTTCAAAATCACAATGTAGATGTTAAAACAAATCAACGTAATCACATTTCTGTTTCGAATCAGGCTTTATGAGTGGGAGATGTTGAGAAGATCTGAAAACGTCCGTCAGTCAACTGGGAATTGGAACGAAATTCTCTGAGCCTTAGCCACGCCCAGTCAAGGAAGCGCTGCCCATCGTAAAACACTGCCGAACAAGCTGCACCAAGATCTTGTCGTTCTGTTTAACACTTTTGGCACATAAAATGAACTCTGTTATGAAAGTGAAAAAGAAATGAATGCTCAGAACACCAGGCACCTGTTTTTCCACCAGTACTGGAATGTTGTTGTTGTTTTGTTTGTTTTTTTTGGAAAGGGAACAGAGAGGAAAAGAAATCTTAGGAACAGGAATACTAATTTGGTGTGATTTTAGAGAGAAGAGCGGCTTCCTCGCTCGCTCCGTCACTCGTTCACTCCGGATCGTTTTTCTGTTGTCTCTTCTCTGTCTTCTTTTTGCACGTTGGTGTGTCCAGGCTGTGTGTCTGAGAGTGGTGTACGATGTCCTGGTTTTGTAGAGCGAAAGAGTGGTAACACTAGGGAGCGCCACTGGGAGTAGGGCCTGGATGACGTGGGGTCGAAGGTCAGCGGAGGCCTGCGTGATGTAGGCAGCTCCGCTCAGAGGGGTTAGAAATATTCAGCACCTCCATCAGGATCATGCTGTCTAAAATAAATAAATAAATAAAGGAAGATGGATATCAGATATTTATATAATTTTTTTGAAACTTGGATCCTTCTCTCTTGGATCTATGCCCATGTTGAGATCATATTGAGGTTGATACAGTGTTTTAAAAATGGCCAAACAGATGATTTTCGCCCCTGTCACATCAACCCAACACTTATGTGAGGGACATGAAGGTTTGATGAGATGAAAATGATGTAAAATAATCATTCTATGCATTTACGAAAGCCGTTCCGAAACATGTTAGTCAGACCAAATTTGACATCATCTTTGGTCCAAATGAAACTACGATTCATGTTGTGAGCCATTAGCAAAACAAGCACACTATTCACTTAACACAGTTCCCATTAAGCATTGCTATAGCGGTTGGATCGAGGCCCGTTGGGTCAGATTGCTTTCTCACCACAAGCGAACCGCTCCGCACCATCTGAACGAGGCTTTCTCGACCCGACTGTTTTGCTGCGGGTTTAAAATATCTAAACTAACCACAGGAGCAAACGCACCAGGTTCCAAAACAAATGCTCCAAACAAGCCATGTGTGAAAACGGCCTTAATGCTGAGTAATTACTGATGAAATCGAATAATAGTCGCGGAAATCTTTCATTCTTTTTTTATTCAGTATTGGATGGGTTTTGTTTACATTTACAGTGTGCAAGCTGACTTTTTGTAGTAGCTGAGTGAGTCATATAAATAAGAATATATGTGTATATTTATTAACATAACGTGTGTGTGTGTGTGTTTTGCTCACCGTGTATGGTAGTGTTGTTCCCGGTGGAGGAGGGGGGTGCCACTGCTGTTCTTGTTGGACTGTGTTGGGTTCAGGTACGTACTGATGTGAGCGTGAGTCTGCTTGTGGGTCTCTTTCAGGTCCTGTGTGTATTGGTGTGGCTCCCCCTCCCCCCCCTTTACACTCAGCACGCCCCTGTGGCTGTTCTCCAGCGGGGAACCCTCCTCATAGAAGAGCAGGCTGCGGGAGCGGACTGCAAACACACACACACACACACACACACACACACACACAATATAAAGCACAGTTTTTGCGAGCTATACCACAACAACAACAACAAAAGCAATACTGTAGTGTTAGTGTTGTTGGTGTTGTTAGACAAACAGTCTTCAGAAAACATTGTTGCATGATTTATGCTGACATATTATGTATTAATGCATTGTTGTGTGTGTGTGTGTGTGTGTGTGTGTGTGTGTGTGTGATAAGAACTACAATGCACTGACTCAGGCCTGATCTGATCTTCAGTTACTATGGCAACACAGCCAGCCTTACTCAAAATGGAGGAGACATTTGAATAGCGGAGAGATGATGTTCAGAAGCAATTGTGTAAGTGTGCAGGTGTGAGTGTGTGTGTGTGTGTGTGTGTGTGTGTGTGTGTGTGTGTGTGTGTGTGTGTGTGTGTGTGTGAGTATGTGTGTGTGAGTGTGTGATGAGAGAGAAGGCTGGTGAGGGTTATGGGATGATATCTCAGAATGAGACATCCAATAGAGACACAACAACAGAGAGACAGAGGGACACATATATACAGGCAGACAGAGGTAAAGTGCACACGAGACAGATAGAGAGACAGAGAAACAGAGAGAGACAAAGACAGACAGACAGACAGACAGAGACAAATAGTCTGTAGTCTGTTAGACTGTCGAAGGTGTTGTATGTAATGTGGTGTGAGATGAGAGTGAGAAGCACTGCATTAATCTAACATTAATACACAGTAATCTAACATCCTGAGGGACACGTACCCTGGCTGGTGGTGTAGAGGTGAGTCGCGGGAAGCGGGCCGGACTTCACCGTGTGTGATGGTGAGGATGAGGAGGAAGGAGAGTAGAGTGAGAGTTCAGGCAGGCAGGGAGCCAGCGAGCCCAAAACCAGCACAAAACACAGCGCCACCACCTGGCCGAGAGGAGGAACCACACACACGGTGAGAGCGCCGCTCCGCCGCAACCAGCTAATCTAGAGTCAGTGTGACACTCACTCACTCAAGCACACTCTCTCTGTTTACACCATTTTAATAGGCATTTTACTGTCTTTTTTTCCTTTTTAGATTTATACACATTTTCCTCCCAATTCAGGCCACAACACTTACAGCGCATCTTTTTATCCTGCTGCTCATGAAACATCACAGGACGGCTGAATACGCTCAGAGGAGAGTGCTATCTTCTCTGTTCCATATCACTAATGAACATGATTGGCTAGAGCCACTCCAGTCAAAAGAGAGGACACAGAGCGGCGCCAATTACAGTACGCTCTCTAGGACTTCAGGCCACAAACATCTGTGGCATCATCATAATGTGTGTAGTGTAATGAAGTGAAAATAACATGACTCTAGATCAGCTCATGTCTTTACAGTACTGTACACACACCGCAATGCACTAGCACACTAATTACACGGATCAGCTATGAGTTAGGGTCTCTATGCTTGTTAGGTTTTTACCTTTTATGTTTCTAAAATACTAACCATATAATTTATACAGTGTTAACATTCAAGAGTGATAGAACTGTATGAGATTAATAACTATATGAATTAGGGTGTAAAAGATTAATTACAGGCCTTATGCTTGCAGTTGAGTAATTATAATTATACTCTGTGTGTGTGTGTGTGTGTGTGTGTGTGTGTGTGTGTGTGTGTGTGTGAGAGAGAGAGAGAGAGAGAGAGAGAGAGAGCGAGAGAGAGTACTAGGATTTGTCTCATTGTGTTTTATGCAAATTTTTAAATTGGGGATAGAAAAAAACTAATAAATAAATAGATAGACAGACAGATAGAAAGATGGATAGACAGACAGATAGACCTACCGACAGACAGACAGACAGATAGATAGACAGATAGACCGACAGACAGATAGATAAATAGATAGATAGATAGATAGATAGATAGACGGATAGACAGACATAGACTGACAGTCAGACAGATAGACCGACAGACAGATAGATAGATAGATAGATAGATAGATCGATCGATAGACAGACAGATAGACCGACCGACTGACGAAAGATAGACACATAGATAGATAGATTGATAGACAGACAGATAGATAGATAGATAGATAGATAGATAGATGGATAGACAGACCGACCGACCGACCGACCGACCGACAGATAGACCGACAGACAGACAGATAGATAGAGAGATAGAGATCAAGGTAAAACATGCAATAAAGGGTGAATAATTGTTATAACTGATGCCAGTGGGTGTGTTCCTGTTTCTCTGCAACAATTTGCTTGGTGTTTATTAGTACTTCCTCAGGTTAGTCCAGTATACACACATAATGTGACTTTTTGCTTCCCACTTTATAAAAACACACCTAAAATCTTCAAAAGAGTGAAGAAGTATCTGCGAGAGCATACCATGAGACAGGTCCCGGTCTGTGTGGACGCCATCTTACAGGATCGAGGTACTTTGCCACTGACTAGAGCCTGAAGCTTCTGTAACTGCTGCAGCAAAGACCTGCAGAAAGCAAAAGCAGGATTTTAAGACCCTTCTACTGCGTGTCTGTGAGTGTCCATCTGTCTTTAATAAAGTTAGGCATCCATTCATCCTACTTTCATTCCATTATCGTAGGAGCTGTTGGAAACACACAGTAATTCATCTAGTAATGATGGAACGTAAGACACCGTCTCTTTCTTCCAAAACACATATTTCTGAGGACAGCTCTGTAAGAGTACATTACCTAATCCGTTCTCTTTATCTTCATTTTACTTCCCCCTCTACCAGTCCATTTACAGATACAGAGTCCATCCCTGCGTCTCAATGCGCATGCTATCCATACTAAATAGTAGTTGAATGTTGAAATGAGTTTCCTGAACATACCAGGATGGTCTACTGTTTCCGGCTGATTGTTCTGATGGGCGGATCCGTGAACACTTTGTCAGTTAATATTGCCCACAACTCCTTGCACGAGGGAGGAGGAGCTTTGTGACGGTTTGCTTTGCCGAATAGAGTGCAGCAAAAATTACATATTTTTGTCGGCCAACCCGGAAGTTAGCATCACCCTGGAGTTTTATCCACTGGCTTTTGCATTATTGCAGAAAATAAACTCTGTGACCAACACGTTTATGATTCTTACACGTTTTGTTCAATAAGATAATCTTCTTAAGATAATAATGAACAACTTTTATGAATTGATGAATTGATGCCTATAAGTTATATAGTTCTAGGCTATAAACAAACTACACCACGGTCACATGACTTCACCATCACTGCCACGAAGCTTTACAGCACAACAATCTGAGAAAAAAACAACAACACTACAATTGGCAAATACTATGCATTGATAAAGCTACAAGTGGGAAAGTTTGAGTTGGAATAGTTTGCAGGAGCGTGAGTATAAACACAACAAGGCTGTAGTAGATGAGTTTTCCTGTTCGTGGTGTTTAATATCCCAACAACCTCTGCAGTCCCGTTTATCCACTTGTTAGCCACTGCCTTTTTCAAGACGCGTAAAAGCTTAACAAAATCACCTATAGGGTATTACTGGTGTATTTTATGTCATAGAATAAAACGTGAAAATATCTTTTGCTTGTGTTCACCACAGACATTATTTCAGGCATTTAACAAAAAAAACACCCATTCAGAAAACCCCACTGACTTCGGGACGATGGGACCAGAAGTGCAAGCATGCTAACCCGTTTACGTTTGTTTAGTACTCATTTTTACATCACTCCATTCAAGCACACATTTTACAGAGGTGTAAATGAAATGTGGAACAAAATAAGTCAAGGGAGTGATGAATGAAACTGTACAGTATATAGAAGAATGAAGAAAAGCTGAAATGTAACGAGGAGTTTGTTTACGGTGACAGCGTTCTCTTCCGTTACACGATGTGTTGTACGTACATCCCTGTACTTGCATACTCTTTTACTACACACTCAAAAGTATGTAGTTTTTCTTCACAAAAAAAAAAGAGACTACATACACAAGAGAACATAGTATAAGTAGGTGAATTGGGACGCAGGTAAAAGTCATTTTCACAAGAGTGGACACGATGTCTGTGTAGACAGCAATACAGCGCGCTCTGGTGTCCAAGCACCGCAAGCACAAGTAAAGAGGAACGCTATGTGAGATTCCTTGCTAAGTGAGAGGTGTGACTCAAGTGTTCAAAAATCAATCAAACTAAAATGAACTGCTATAAAACACCATCTTTCCTTCTCTCGTTTTCTTCCAAATTAACTGAGGTTATGAGATTTCTTTCTTTTTTCATCATAGGGAGGTTTTCCTTACAGTTCGAGCTCATTAGGACTCTAGACTGTGGCTAAAGACTATAGCCTAGGAATAACACTGAGCTGGAAAAGAATTTGTGTCTGTTTCCATTTAAACTCCATCACTCTCTCAGTCTCTCAGTAAAACCCTGAAACCCACTGTGTCTTCTCTCAAAACAAGTTCAACAGCCAAGACATATTCTTCTGTGTGTGTGTGTGTGTGTGTGTGTGTGTGTGTGTGTGTGTGTGTGTGTGTGTGTGTGTGTGTGTGTGTTGTGGTGGGGTTGTAGTGGGGTTTTGTTTTTGCTGTTCTAAGTCTAACTAATGACCTGTTACATAAAATATCTCTAATTTGTTTGTTTTGGACATAAAATACACACTTTATCCGAATCAGATGTTTTATAAGACCTGTATTTGGACAGCGAAGTACCTGAGAATTCAATTCTCATCTGCCAATATAAAACATAAATATTTATCCTAATTATTATTATTATTTTTTAGTGTGTGAAAATTTATTCTTTTATATACTTCGGAATTTATTCAATCATTTATTAATCCCGTACAGCAGAAATAGCTATACTTTTGTTCATCTTTGTATTTATTTGTTTTCTTTTTCCTGTGCTAATGAGAGATATAACTGTTAAATGTCACAATGTTTCAGTTGTAGCCATTTGAGCAGCTCGAGGACTGGAATGAACATTTATACAGACCGCCCATCTAAATATATCAATGTTTATCATATATTTGCATTTAATAACTCGTTTTGGTATGATAAAATGAGGAAGCGTACATTACGTTTATTTTAAAAGGAGGCATTGCTTGTACGTTGAAGCGCCAGTGTGTATATAGATGGACAGACATTTGCGAGGCGCTCTAGTTAAGTGTGTTAAGTCCTCACTAGACTGAACTTCACACTTATTTTCCACTGGTGGAATGATTTCAGACTTTATGGATACCCTCTGCAGTACCACTATAGCCCACTGGGGGGCTGCAGATGCCGTGAACACAATTCTATAATCAGTACACTTCATCACAGAGGCACTCTCTGGCCATCAGTCTATCCATCCATTCCACTACATATGCGTTTACTTTAATAAATCAATCCATCAGTATATTAACATATTAGTGTATAGAGTTTACACAGAAAAGTGCAAAAAAAAATTAAATAAAAACATCCAGTGAGCGATAGTTCTATGGGCAGAAACGGCTTGCTGATGAGAGAGGTCAGAGGAGAGTGGCCAGACTGGTTTGATCTGACAGGAAGTCTATAGGAACTCAAATAAGCTTTCTATACAACCGTGGTGAGCAGAAAAGCATGTCAGAACACACAACACGTTAAGCCTTGGGGCAGATGGGCAGGTTCCTCTCCAGGAATCTGAGGCTACAGTGGGCACAGGCTCACCAAACCTGGACAGCTGAAGACTGGAACTTAGATTTACAGAAATATATCAATTCAGGATATAGATTTGTAAATGTATGAGTAAGGAGTATGGTGATGGTGGTGAGGAAAAACTCCCTGAGACGATGTGAGGAAGAAACTTTGAGAGAAACCCGACTCAAAAGGGAACCCGTCCTCGTCTGGGTGACACCGGATAGCGCGATTAGAAGTAAACCCCTTCTATAAATGTGCTAATATCACATGCTCAAATAGTGCAGTTGTGTAACCAAGAAAATTCAGTACAGTTTTTACATGAAATCTGTTTTGTTGAACTTCTCCACTGTTCACTGATGGAGACTTGTGGTAATTGCAGTCCTAAAGCTATCATAGCAATTGTAGTTCTAGGCATCACAGCATAACTGTTCATATGAATTGAGGTCCAAAGCCATCTTTATGGTTTTTAAGTGGTCCCATCCTCAGTAATGATCTCTAGACTGCACCATGTGGAGCCGTCCTCAGCAGCAGCACGTGACTTCCGGTTGATAAGAAGTCCAAGCAGAAGTAGGGTCAGGATGGATCCATCAGGACAATCCATCCAACAATCTATGTTCCAGGGTCAGGATCCATCAGGATGGATCAGGCAGCTCCGGCTTGCTCATTAGGAGTCTACATCTATATCCATATTTCTGTAAAGTTACTTTGTCTATTGGTAAAAGTGCTGTACAAATCAAACTGAATTGAATCGAATTAAACTTTATTAATCAGGTTGTTTTCTTTAGGATTTAATTTTTCCTTCTAAGTTATGTTATTTTTTTAAAACTCTGTAAGTCACTCAGAATGAAACAATTTAAACAGCAGTGACAGAGTGGATCAGCAGCGTGACTGCGGAGTTCAGGTTCACTGAGCTGAACAGAAGCATTCATAAACCTTCATTCTGGTTGTGAAGTAATACTCCTTCACTCTCTCCTTTGTTCACTTCCTCTCACTCCCTAACCATCACTCACTCCCTAACCATCACTCACTCCCTAACCATCACTCACTCACTCACTCACTCACTCACTCACTCCCTAACCATCACTCACTCTCTCACTCACTCCCTAACCATCACTCACTCCCTAACCATCACTCACACACTCACTCACTCACTCACTCCCTAACCATCACTCACTCCCTAACCATCACTCACTCCCTAACCATCACTCACTCACTCACTCCCTAACCATCACACACTCACTCACTCACTCACTCACTCCCTAACCATCACTCACTCACTCACTCACTCACTCACTCCCTAACCATCACTCACTCCCTAACCATCACTCACTCACTCACTCCCTAACCATCACACACTCACTCACTCACTCACTCACTCACTCACTCCCTAACCATCACTCACTCACTCACTCACTCACTAACCATCACTCACTCACTCACTCACTCACTCCCTAACCATCACTCACTCCCTAACCATCACTCACACACTCACTCACTCACTCACTCCCTAACCATCACTCACTCCCTAACCATCACTCACACACTCACTCACTCACTCACTCCCTAACCATCACTCACTCCCTAACCATCACACACTCACTCACTCACTCACTCACTCCCTAACCATCACACACTCACTCACTCACTCCCTAACCATCACTCACTCACTCACTCACTCACTCCCTAACCATCACTCACTCACTCACTCACTCACTCCCTAACCATCACTCACTCACTCACTCACTCCCTAACCATCACTCACTCACTCACTCACTCACTCACTAACCATCACTCACTCACTCACTCACTCACTCCCTAACCATCACTCACTCACTCACTCACTCACTCCCTAACCATCACACACTCACTCACTCACTCACTCCCTAACCATCACTCACTCCCTAACCATCACTCACTCACTCACTCACTCACTCACTCACTCACTCACTCCCTAACCATCACACACTCACTCACTCACTAACCACCACTCACTCACTCACTCCCTAACCATCACTCACTCCCTAACCATCACTCACACACTCACTCACTCACTCACTCCCTAACCATCACTCACTCACTCACTCACTCACTCCCTAACCATCACTCACTCCCTAACCATCACTCACTCACTCACTCACTCACTCACTCACTCACTCACTCACTCACTCACTCACTCACTCCCTAACCATCACACACTCACTCACTCACTAACCACCACTCACTCACTCACTCCCTAACCATCACTCACTCGCTAACCATCACTCACACACTCACTCACTCACTCACTCCCTAACCATCACTCACACACTCACTCACTCACTCACTCCCTAACCATCACTCACTCACTCACTCACTCACTCACTAACCATCACTCACTCACTCACTCACTCACTCCCTAACCATCACTCACTCACTCACTCACTCACTCACTCCCTAACCATCACACACTCACTCACTCACTCCCTAACCATCACTCACTCACTCACTCACTCACTCACTCCCTAACCATCACTCACTCACTCACTCACTCACTCACTCCCTAACCATCACACACTCACTCACTCACTAACCACCACTCACTCACTCACTCCCTAACCATCACTCACTCGCTAACCATCACTCACACACTCACTCACTCACACACTCACTCACTCACTCACTCACTCCCTAACCATCACTCACTCACTCACTCACTCACTAACCATCACTCACTCACTCACTCACTCACTCCCTAACCATCACTCACTCACTCACTCACTCACTAACCATCACACACTCACTCACTCACTCACTCCCTAACCATCACTCACTCCCTAACCATCACTCACTCACTCACTCACTCACTCACTCACTCACTCACTCACTCCCTAACCATCACACACTCACTCACTCACTAACCATCACTCACTCGCTAACCATCACTCACTCCCTAACCATCACTCACACACTCACTCACTCACTCACTCCCTAACCATCACTCACACACTCACTCACTCACTCCCTAACCATCACTCACTCACTCACTCACTCACTCACTCACTCACTCCCTAACCATCACTCACTCACTCACTCACTCACTCCCTAACCATCACTCACTCACTCACTCACTCACTCACTCACTCACTCACTCCCTAACCATCACTCACTCACTCACTCACTCACTCACTCACTCCCTAACCATCACTCACTCACTCACTCACTCACTCACTCACTCCCTAACCATCACACACTCACTCACTCACTAACCACCACTCACTCACTCACTCCCTAACCATCACTCACTCGCTAACCATCACTCACACACTCACTCACTCACTCACTCACTCCCTAACCATCACTCACACACTCACTCACTCACTCACTCACTCCCTAACCATCACTCACTCACTCACTCACTCACTCACTCACTCACTCCCTAACCATCACTCACTCACTCACTCACTCCCTAACCATCACTCACTCACTCACTCCCTAACCATCACTCACTCACTCACTCACTCACTCACTCACTCACTCACTAACCATCACTCACTCACTCACTCACTCATTCCCTAACCATCACTCACTCACTCACTCACTCACTCACTCATTCCCTAACCATCACTCACTCACTCACTCACTCACTCATTCCCTAACCATCACTCACTCACTCACTCCCTAACCATCACTCACTCACTCACTCACTCACTCCCTAACCATCACTCACTCACTCACTCACTAACCATCACTCACTCACTCACTCACTCATTCCCTAACCATCACTCACTCACTCACTCACTCACTCACTCATTCCCTAACCATCACTCACTCACTCACTCACTCACTCACTCACTCACTCACTCACTAACCATCACTCACTCACTCACTCACTCATTCCCTAACCATCACTCACTCACTCACTCACTCACTCACTCACTCATTCCCTAACCATCACTCACTCACTCACTCACTCACTCACTCATTCCCTAACCATCACTCACTCACTCACTCACTCACTCACTCACTCCCTAACCATCACTCACTCCCTAACCATCACTCACTCACTCACTCACTCACTCACTCACTCACTCACTCACTCCCTAACCATCACACACTCACTCACTCACTAACCACCACTCACTCACTCACTCCCTAACCATCACTCACTCCCTAACCATCACTCACTCACTCACTCACTCACTCACTCACTCACTCACTCACTCACTCACTCCCTAACCATCACACACTCACTCACTCACTAACCACCACTCACTCACTCACTCCCTAACCATCACTCACACACTCACTCACTCACTCACTCCCTAACCATCACTCACTCACTCACTCACTCACTCCCTAACCATCACTCACTCCCTAACCATCACTCACTCCCTAACCATCACTCACTCACTCACTCACTCACTCACTCACTCACTCACTCACTCACTCACTCACTCACTCCCTAACCATCACACACTCACTCACTCACTAACCACCACTCACTCACTCACTCCCTAACCATCACTCACTCGCTAACCATCACTCACACACTCACTCACTCACTCACTCCCTAACCATCACTCACACACTCACTCACTCACTCACTCACTCACTCACTAACCATCACTCACTCACTCACTCACTCACTCCCTAACCATCACTCACTCACTCACTCACTCACTCACTCACTCCCTAACCATCACACACTCACTCACTCACTCCCTAACCATCACTCACTCACTCACTCACTCACTCACTCACTCCCTAACCATCACTCACTCACTCACTCACTCACTCCCTAACCATCACTCACTCACTCACTCACTCACTCACTCACTCACTCACTCCCTAACCATCACACACTCACTCACTCACTAACCACCACTCACTCACTCACTCCCTAACCATCACTCACTCGCTAACCATCACTCACACACTCACTCACTCACACACTCACTCACTCACTCACTCACTCCCTAACCATCACTCACTCACTCACTCACTCACTAACCATCACTCACTCACTCACTCACTCACTCCCTAACCATCACTCACTCACTCACTCACTCCCTAACCATCACTCACTCCCTAACCATCACTCACTCACTCACTCACTCACTCACTCACTCACTCACTCACTCCCTAACCA
The DNA here is from genome assembly GCF_001660625.3 of Ictalurus punctatus. Classification (NCBI taxonomy): domain Eukaryota; kingdom Metazoa; phylum Chordata; class Actinopteri; order Siluriformes; family Ictaluridae; genus Ictalurus; species Ictalurus punctatus. The sequence goes on along the minus strand of NC_030442.2, from coordinate 5,853,234 downwards.
TCACACACTCACTCACTCACTAACCACCACTCACTCACTCACTCGCTAACCATCACTCACTCGCTAACCATCACTCACTCCCTAACCATCACTCACACACTCACTCACTCACTCACTCCCTAACCATCACTCACACACTCACTCACTCACTCCCTAACCATCACTCACTCACTCACTCACTCACTCACTCACTCACTCCCTAACCATCACTCACTCACTCACTCACTCACTCACTCACTCACTCCCTAACCATCACTCACTCACTCACTCACTCACTCCCTAACCATCACTCACTCACTCACTCACTCACTCACTCACTCACTCCCTAACCATCACTCACTCACTCACTCACTCACTCACTCACTCCCTAACCATCACACACTCACTCACTCACTAACCACCACTCACTCACTCACTCCCTAACCATCACTCACTCGCTAACCATCACTCACACACTCACTCACTCACTCACTCCCTAACCATCACTCACACACTCACTCACTCACTCACTCACTCCCTAACCATCACTCACACACTCACTCACTCACTCACTCACTCCCTAACCATCACTCACTCACTCACTCACTCACTCACTCACTCACTCCCTAACCATCACTCACTCACTCACTCACTCCCTAACCATCACTCACTCACTCACTCACTCACTCACACACTCACTCACTCACTCACTCCCTAACCATCACTCACTCACTCACTCCCTAACCATCACTCACTCACTCACTCACTCACTCACTCACTCACTCACTAACCATCACTCACTCACTCACTCACTCATTCCCTAACCATCACTCACTCACTCACTCACTCACTCACTCATTCCCTAACCATCACTCACTCACTCACTCACTCACTCACTCATTCCCTAACCATCACTCACTCACTCACTCCCTAACCATCACTCACTCACTCACTCACTCACTCCCTAACCATCACTCACTCACTCACTCCCTAACCATCATTCACTCACTCACTCACTCACTCACTCACTAACCATCACTCACTCACTCACTCACTCATTCCCTAACCATCACTCACTCACTCACTCACTCACTCACTCATTCCCTAACCATCACTCACTCACTCACTCACTCACTCACTCACTCACTAACCATCACTCACTCACTCACTCACTCATTCCCTAACCATCACTCACTCACTCACTCACTCACTCACTCACTCATTCCCTAACCATCACTCACTCACTCACTCACTCACTCACTCATTCCCTAACCATCACTCACTCACTCACTCACTCCCTAACCATCACTCACTCACTCACTCACTCACTCACTCACTCACTCCCTAACCATCACTCACTCACTCACTCACTCACTCACTCACTCACTCACTCACTCCCTAACCATCACTCACTCACTCACTCACTCACTCACTCACTCCCTAACCATCACTCACTCCCTAACCATCACTCACTCACTCACTCACTCCCTAACCATCACTCACTCCCTAACCATCACTCACTCACTCACTCACTCCCTAACCATCACTCACTCACTGACTCACTCACTATCACTCACTCACTCACTCACTCCCTAACCATCACTCACTCCCTAACCATCACTCACTCACTCACTCACTCACCATCACTCACTCACTCACTCACTCCCACCTTTACTCCATTATTCTCACTCAAAAACAGAGCAGATCTCCCACGCCAAGCGTCCGATCCAGACGGGATCACAGATCTGAATCAGATTTGGATCTCTGTAGCTCCATGTGATCCAGGGACTCCAGATGAGTAGAAAAGTGTGTGCGTGTGTGTGAGGTTACAAGGTTAAGAAACAAGTGCGCAAAATGAAAGAACGTCTGAAAATCAGTGCACAAATGATTAATAAAAACCTTCTGTCACAAAATGCCATGGGTCAGGGGAGCTTGCAGAGCGTCCAGGAATAATACATCGCCTCAGCTCTTGCATCAAAAACACAATGAATTGTCTGTGATCCAAGCCACCCACATGGTTTTACACACACACACACACACACACACACACACACACACACACACACACACACACACACACACACACACACACACACACACAATTCTAAACCCCCCTACTGGTGCAGCTTGAACTTCGGTAGCTGAGTCAGAAAGATCTGTACTGTGCAAAGCAGCTCAGAGCCAACATACACTCACACACACACACACGCTCACATACACTCACACACACACACACGCTCACATACACTCACACACACACACACGCTCACATACACTCACACACACACGCTCACACACAATTTATCTTTTAATGAGCAGTAAGCAGGCACCGTGCTGTGTGTGGCAGTAGCAGTGAACTGTTGTAATGGCAGAATGGTGCCGTAGCACTTTCCATAATTAAACACATGCTAAAATTCACAAATTACGCACACACACTCACACACACACAAACACACACCCTGCTCCTGTCTCACCTGTTTGCACTTTCGAGTGTCTCCACCTTCTTCCATAATTCATTGTTCTCCGAAGTGTAGTTCTCCACCCTGCACACACGCACACGCACACACACACACACACGCACACACACACACACACACACACACACACACACACACACACACACACACACACACAGACATTAAACTCTGATTACACAAATGCCCACTACACACATCCTACTGCATCCATGAATCACACTACATCTTACATCTGCTTAACTTAGCAGAAAAGGATCAGAAACAATGTAAACTGTTTGCTTTTGTTTTGAAAAATTTGTTCTACTTTATTTGGAACAGGGAAAAGAGTCAAATAAAAGTGTGTGTGTGTGTGTGTGTGTGTGTGTGTGTGTGTGTGTGTGTGTGTGTGTTTTAAATGTGAATCCTGTCTCTCCAGTGTGCTCTTTAAACCATGAGAGCCTAAAAAGCAGCTTAGGATGACTCACACACACACACACACACACACACACACACACACACACACACACACACACACACTGACCGAGACATTTATGGACCACTGCCACTGGCCTTAATATAGGAACGATCACCCAAAAATTACACATATGGAGCAGGAGATGTTAATAGTGTGTGTGTGTGTGTGTGTGTGTGTGTGTGTGTGTGTGTGTGTGTGTGTGTGTGTGGTACAGTCTTTGTGAGGACCTTCCATTGACATAATTATTAGTGTAGGTAATTAATGCTGTGCCTATATATAAACCTGACCACACACAGCACCACTCACCCAAAAGGAACTATTGACTTTTTAAATTTTTTTCTATTTTAATATTATATATATATATAATATATTTGTTTATTTATATATATATTTTTATATATAATGTCACTTTGGTGAGCAGCAAAATGTCCTCAAGTTCAGATATTCCTATCCTTCTGGGGACATTTGATCCTCGCAAAGATATGTATGTGTGTGTGTGTGTGTGTGTGTGTGTGTGTGTGTGTGTGTGTGTGTATGTTTGTATGTGTGTGTGCGTGCATGTGTGTGTGTGTAGAGAGAGAGAGAGAGAGAGAGTGTGCAATGGAAAGGATGTGTGCCAAGATGGAAGTAGAAGAAGAGGAAGTAAACGGAGATGGATAGGAGACAGAGAATTATGAGGACAAAGAGGTTGAACTGCAGAATAATATAAGAAAGAGTGTGTGTGTGTGTGTGTGTGTGTGTGTGTGTGTGTGTGTGTGTGTGTGTGTGTGTGTGTGTGTGTGTGTGTGAGAAGCAGAGAGCTCAGCTCATACTTTTTCTCCAGACACTCCACATACTCCTTCTTCTTGCGACGGCTCTCCTGTGCTGAGATCTGGAGGAAACCAGAGAAACGAATGAGTAAGGACAGAAAGAATGACTCTTCATTTAATGGCGGTGTTTCTCTGGGTGAAGCCTGAGCTGCTTCCAATCTTCCACTTCAGAATGGTTGAACTGAGCATAAATATCATGTGGTCATTTAAAGCCTTTCCAGCGAACCTTGTTTTTGATTTTCCTGCGAACTCGTTTGAGGGCTTTCTCCTCTGTCTTGGTCAGCGGGAGTTTGTTAGGGACGGGGTAACCTTCAGCCATCAGCGTCCGCTTCTCCTCTTCCGTGAGCATCAGTGGACCTGACGTGCCCTGTAACTTCTGTACAGCATAAACGTAAGAAAACTGAATAAACAACTGCATAAAGACCAACAGCATTGAGGAGGAAAAAAAAGATCAGCAATTTATCAAAAACTATAACTGCAAATTAAAGCATCCTTAAATGTGTCATTTTAACTGATAGAAATGTTGAAAAATAATAATCGGATGAATATGTTTAATGACAAGCAGCTATGATAAACTGGCTAAGAATATTCCCCTCATGAGAAATGTCAGGGTCTATTAATCAGTTCCTCCAGGATTGGGTGATTTCGCGAGAGCAGAAATGAACGCGAAATCAAGCAAACTCCGTAAAGTTTGCAGTTTTTCAAAACTGATGCGGATCTTCTGTAGATGTGGGCAGAGACACGTCATGTGACGTCATCACAACGCGCATTCAGCCTACTATCTTACTGGAGAAATACAATGCTATAAGTATGCATGTTCGAACCTCAGACTGACTACTGCACACTGCTAGCTGCCTACTTGCATCCTAACTTGCACAGAAGTGGGATTCCACCCGAACCACTTGCACATTAATCTACATCCTTAACATTCCGTGGTGTCCAAAATTGATCTAATAATGAAATTCTGAGTTGACGTATTTTTTTTTTTTTATTTAAACTTCCATAACTGGCATATTGGTTTATTTTCGTTAAAGGTTTCCTACAGCATGTTACCCAGAATGCCATTCCATAACACACCGGTACTGACACCTGCCTAAATAGAGTGATGCAGCAGTGCTTTAGTCTTTTAAACTGTCCAGCTCTCTGTTCCTCAAACGTCTCATCTGTACAAAGCTTCACCTTTCTCTTGTACAAGCTAAGTAGGTCACGAACTGTAACAATGTGGTGTTGTAGAGCTGCATTGCCTTTTGGAACGGGTGAGTTTGAAACCGTGTGGAAAATTTGCTGTCTCCACGATTTCTACAATTCATTAATATGAAAGTAATATGAACATCTCTGGAAAACGGCGAGTGAAAAACAGAAGCTCTCTGGTTTTAGGAGCTAACAGAGAATCCTGATCATTATCCCTTACAATTGGCATAGTTTACATTTTTCTACTAAATGCCATTGTAAATGTGCTAGCAAGACCCCTCCCCCACCCTGTGATGTGAGCAGCAGACGTCTCACAGAAAGAGTGAAAATACAGCAACAACCAACAAATTAGCACCAGAATCGCTAATCACCTCATAAATATTTCAACAAACATATTGAATGCATTTCAGGGTGGAGGTTTGCTTTAACAGCAGCCAAAACCCATGTAACTGGAGTTATGCATGAAGTGATGCATGCACATCTTACATGTGGAGCAGTGAGCAGTGGAGAGGATGAGATGGCTGTGGAGGAGCGAGCCGGGTGGCGGGCAGGGCTGGAGGGTGCTAGCGAATGAGGACTCTGGAGGCGGGCGGGGCTCGAGGGTGCCAGCGAATGAGGACTCTGCATGCGGGCAGGGCTGGATGGAGGCAGCGAATGAGGACTCTGCGATCCGTCGCTGTCGCTGCCGTGACTGCTGGGAGGAGTCGGGGGGAGCTGCAGGTGCTCCTCTGAACAAAAAACATTACTCTGTTACTATTGATAATAATTATATTAACATGCCGTAAGACGGATTTCATACTAAACAGTTTGACATCCTACGCTAATGTATATTTATGTATCCGCAGGCCCCAGCTGGCTGAGACAGGTCCATTCTGAGCTCATTATACTGAATGACTTCAGCTACTGGAAATTCAGACCTCATAGCATAGACCAATACACAGTGCTGATCTTCAGCCATTCCTAGTCTAGTAAATTAGGAGACCTTATTAGGACTAGGATCAGGAATCTATGAGGTATTGTTTTTTTCCACTTTAAACTGTGTGCGAATACTTCTAGTCACAGTAAATGCTCAGTACATAGCGTATAGGGTACTTAGTGGTTCTCGAGTCTACCTAGTACCCTATATGCTCAATAATCTCCTATTCAGCCACAGAAAGAATGACTCCACCTGCCTGATGACAATACCTAGATATAACAGTACGTTTAGGACATACAGTTTGTCTTTTTTATATTCAATTAGAACATTTATATCTCTTATATTTATAAAAATGTAAAAGAAATGATCACATACAATGTAGCACTTATGAATTGAAAAACTAGCTATGATGAGCCGTTCACCATAAACTGAAAGGTGTGAGATTGGAGGGATTAAATTTAATCTCTGAGGCCTTCACACACCACAGGAAGAGTTTATTTATACTGCCAAAGCAGGGTAAATGCAGAGGTGTTTATGTAAAATTGAAGCAACTGATAAACAAAGGAAGCAAGACCATTAGAACTGCAGCCGAAAGTGATTTACGCGAGTAGTGTTAATGTGGTTGTGCACTTTAAATGCAAAAAATAGGGGCTAACAAATTCAGGGTTATAGGAAGCATTAACTATAATACAATAATACAATAAGCTGTTCATATAATACAGTGGGTGTTAGCTAAAACATACAATGCTGCTTGAAAGTGTGTGAGCCCTTTAGAATTTTCTATATCTCTGCATAAATATGACCTAAAACATCATCAGATTTTCTGAAGACAAGCCAGAAGACTATTGGAAAAATGTTTTGTGGATGGATGAGACCAAAAGAGAATGTTTGGTTTAAATGAGAAGCGTTACGTTTGGAGAAAGGAAACACTGCATTCCAGCATAAGAACCTTATCATCTGTGACACATGGTGCTGGTAGTGTCATGGTTTAGGCCTGTTTTGCAGAAATATAGTAAAAATATTTTTTTTTGCGGCTAAAGCTATTGCCATTGGTTTTACTCAAAATTCAAATAACAGTGTGTGTGTGTGTGTGTGTGTGTGTGTGTGTGTGTGTGTGTGTGTGTGTGTGTGTGTGTGTGTGTGTGTGTGTGTGAGATCACCTGTGGGGACACTGAGGAACTGGTTGACCTCTCTGGGTTCTGCTTTGATAGTAGGTACTGTGTTTGAGTTCTGTTCTAGGGCCACCTGAAACACCCAGGCAAAACAATACAATGTTTTCATGTGCATTTATATTTCTACAGACTCTGTATGACACAGCACAGACCACAGGAGCTTAAATAACCAGTCTTTACAAGCAGGAGCGGAAACCCCATGTAGTCTCCTGCTGTTGTAGTTCATCTTCCTCAAGGTTCGATGTGCACTCGGACATGCTTTTCTGCTCACCACAGTTGTACAGAGTGGTGTATGTATGCATGTATGTGTGGGAGAACTTTGGATTTTGATTTCCATTTCATGAAAGGAACTGTAGGCATGTGTACAACAGGAGAACCAGGGACCATTTCATTTCCCAGGACGGAGGGTGTTTATTTGTTTGTTTGTTTTTTCCATTTTATTTCTCCAGTTCTCAGTAAGGTCTGCTTTTCCTCTCTCTGCACTCTCTGCAGAAGAGAAATACATGATGCATGCGGTATATTTAATGGTATTTGGTGGCATTTGTTTAAAAGGGCTTAGATGACTCAGACAGTAAACACAGCTGAAGACAGAGACACCCTCTACTCCAGCACAAGCATGCCTATACTCATAACACATACCGAAAGAGCACAGGGGGCTTTCTTGCTAAGTCTGAGCTAAATCAGTGACGCTAGATAGAGTGGCTCTGTACTAAAGACCAGAGTGACCCCTATCCCCTTCTCCCAGGCAATTTAGTTATTTATATCATCTGTGAAAATCATTGAGTAAATATAAAAAGTTTTATTAGAAACAATAAAATGATTTGAACTGTGAACACAGCCCTTAAAGCAAAAAAGAATGTTCTTCCTAACCCCCACCCCATTTATGTAATGAAAACTTATTTTATAGCAATAACACTTTTATTGTGAATTGTAAGCCAATGTAAGTTGTGCTTTGATTGACACGAGCGCTGCAGCCACACTTCCCAGAGAACTTTTTCCAGAAAGCAGATTTCCTTCCACATGTCGAAAATGATAGAATACACGCTCTGAATGACTGTAATTACTGGATGTCATGTTATAATGTCATATCATTTAGATTGTGTGCTTTACATTCGCTTCATAAAACTGTCTTTGTTTTTGTCTGTGTCTCTCTTTATCTCGCTGCAGTAATCTCGCTGTACCTGAGAGCTTCATTTACTATAAGCATGCCCTGCTTTCGAATGACCCACTACTTCGACTGTCTAGCGTGCTTTACTGTGGTGTTCAAGAAGCCAAGAACGTCAATGCTCTTGGTCTGTGTTTGTGTATAAATTGGCAGGCAGGGAGCAAACAGCTCCAGAGAGACAGATAGTGAACGTTATTATTTGTCAGAGAGGAAAACTTTGGTTTAGGATATTATAGTCACGTTTCCACCAGAGGAAGCAGGGACCATGTGAGTCCTGGTTTATAAGGCATTTTTTATGTTTGCAATACTCAACTTGCTCAAACACACACCATTGGTCAAACACATCTGTCATTTTTTTTTAAAAACCTGTACATGATTGTAAAGACTAGCCAGAAAAGTGTTTGTTACGCATTATTTCACAATTATCTTTTCTCAAAGCAAAAAGTATGCTTCATGCACACAGCTGGTTAAAGAAGCTCCATTATTTGCTGCATGCTGAAATGTACCCATTATCATTTCTTCAATTTTACATAACGATAACGTGTAGTCTTGACCTTGTCCAGAAGCCGTCATGCCTTGAGTTCCAGCTAGAGATGCACCGATGTATCGGCAGATAAAGGCAATTTTTCAGACTATCGGCCGATAGTTTAAATACATCCGATGATCAGGGACGATTATATCCTGTCAATCAAAAGAGGGCGGGAAAACACATAGATTTTGTGCTGTCTGTAAAGAAGATGTCTCTTGTGTGGAATGATGACAAAACTGAAGTTTTGAACAGTAATCTCTGTAATCTCTGCACCGCAAAAATTTTACACAGGACGCTGCAGCAGTGAAGCGGGAGTTTCAGCGTCGAGTCTGATTTATTTTATTTGCTGAGTTGCTCATGCTGAATTAAAGGGCCAGTACACCGATGAAAGGTTTATATATATGTATGTATGTATATATTGCAGTATATATTGCAAAGAAAATATATTTATAGAGTAGTGTATTACATATCCAGTCAATGTTAATATATAAAAAGGTTGATATTATATATCACCAGTTTGATGTCAGTGATAAGGTATCAATGCTTGTGTTTGTGGTGAGTGAATGCGAGACTAACAGGAGGTTTTTTAGAATTCAGTCAATGTTAAAATTAATTAATAACATTCAATAAGTTAAGAAATCTTACTTTAATCTTCAGAATTGAGTTCATGTGTTCATGTTAATTAGAGTGATGTGTTTTCTGTTTATGAGACCAGTTACCGTGAAACAACTTGAAATGGAAAGAATAAAGGTTTTATTTGCATTTCTTTCAGAATTGTGGAATTAATTATTATTAATTTAAAAGAAGGTATAAAAGGCAGAAGTATCGGTATCGGTTATCAGTATCGGCTGATATGACTCTGAATAATCGGTTATCGTATCGGCTGAGAAATTTAGCATCGGTGCATCTCTAGTTCCAACACATTGGTATTTAATTGGTATTAAATATGGCCATATAATATTGAATATGATGGTTACGATGATTATGATGACCACTTGGGTTTTTCAGCAGAAAAACTAACTATGTATGAGCGCCCAGGTAATGGCTCCTATAGCAAGGCTCCACTGTTCAGTCACAATGTAGCAAATCATCGTTCTCCATCTTTACCAGTGAAGCTGTGAACATTCAATCGTCTCAGTAAATGACATCCAGTGTTGCTGCTGTTTGATCGATTGCGTTGTCACAGCATTGCATAGTGTGGAATTATTTACTAAATTCACATGAATCCCTGTTTGAATTCTCAACGTATGTGGAATTATAGTCTATTAAAAATAACCAATGATCCTCAGGAATGCTGGTGATATTGTGTTGAAACTGTGTTAATAAAGCTCACACTGATGTAGACACAAAGACCGCCTCAGCACAGCCAGAGCCAATAAGGCGCTACAACTGCAGCAGCTGCAGTTCAGGCCTAGAGTTCACTGAGGTGAATGCCTCACATACAAGAGAGAGAGAGAGAGAGAGAGAAAGAGAGAGAGAGAGAGAGAGAGAGAGAGAGAGAAAACATGCTGCCTGGGCGGAGCTACAGTAGAAGCTGCCAGCTGACTACAAGAACACTTCAGGATATGTGTGTGTGTTTCATTCTCTTCCAAATGCAGCAGCGGTCCCTCTGGTTCTCAGTGTGTGTGAGGTTTATGAGAGTCATTTTCAGGTTTCATCCAGTGCAACTTACTGCAGACACTTATACGAGGTCATCTGCAGTATTCTTTACATACACATAGTCTAAAACGCAGAGATCAGATGGATTACTGCAGCTGTATCTTCCCTACTCCTGCACTAGTTGGTAGAGTAGCATCCCCAAGAGCACTTCAAACAACCACGAGTGTGTGGCTTTTCCCCAGTCCCAGGACTTCAGTGGAGTGTCTCAGTGAGTGTGTGAGTGAGCAAAACAGAGAGAGCAAACTTTTTCTTATAGAAGGACTATTCTGAGGAGAATATACAATCAGAAGAGGTTCTGTTTGTTTCGCTTTCTTATATTTTACATTCTGAATAAACTGAATATAGTGGCATCTCGTAGGAATGTGTAATGTATTGTATTATGTTTGTACTGTTTAATAATAATAATAATAATTCCTTAGATTTATATAGTGCTTTTCTAGACACTCAGAGCGCTTTACATAGTATTGGGGGGAGTCTCCTCAACCACCACTAGTGTGTAGCATACACCTGGATGATGCGACGGCAGCCATAGTGCGCCAGAACGCCCACCACACACCAGCTATTAGTGGCGAAGAGAGAGTGATGTAGCCAATTAAGGGATGGAGATTATTATGGGGCGTGATAGAGAAGGGCCAATGGAGGAATTTCGCCAGGACACCGTGGTTACACCCCTACTCTTTCACGATAAGTGTCCTGGGATTTTTAATGACCACAGAGAGTCAGGACCTCGGTTTAACGTCTCATCCGAAAGACGGTGCTGTTTTTACAGTATAGTGTCCCCGTCACCACACTGGGGCATTAGGACCCACACAGACCACAGGGTGAGCGCCCCCTGCTGGCCTCACTAATACCACTTCCAGCAGCAACCTTAGTGTTCCCCAGGAGGTTTCCCATCCAGGTACTGGCCAAGCTCAACCCTGCTTAACTTCAGTGCAAGAGCTGCAGGGAGATATGGCTCTGGCCATGATATCATACTCTCCCAACTACATTAGATTTCATTCTGGTGAATTAGAAATGTATTAAACACTCCTCCATTAGCTCCTTTGAATGAATGAATGAATGAATGAATGAATGAATGAATGAATGAATGAATGAAGCTAGCTAGCTTACATCCTCTCTTTCTCTGTGGAATTAACTACATAGTCATATTTACATAAACCCTTTAACAGATAAGATGAGGTCATAATTAGGAACTACTGGTGTGCTCCTTAAGCATTATGTAGTTGCAGAGGTGATTCATACAAGGCAGAAGTTCATAGAAGGCAGAAGTTGGAAGGAAAGAATAGGTTTCTCAACTCTGAAGCTTCACTGCTGTTTGTAACTGATTTTAACATTAATTAAACCCTCTAATTTTATGACTATGAATCTACAGAAGCCCTTAAAAAAGATTTTATTATTTAAACAACATTTGCAATAAAATTGCAAATTCATTAACAATTAGATTTATATGTCCTGCTCTTGTCTATATATGAATTACAAATAAGTATTTGAAATTCTAACGTTTCAGTTGCTTGGACGAATACTCAACAGTACTCAAGACACAGAAAAAGAAGCCTTTCTGAATCATCACTTTATTTTTTGGTGTTCCGTAGTGATCACTGAAAAGTATTTGTTAAGCTCGCCATGTAGTATTATCTCTCACAACCAAACCAGAAGACACTGTTTGCATGATCTACTTGATGCAAGCAAATAGCTGATGCAGACAACATGCTGACTCAGTCCCATGATGGGACTCTCACTCTCAATGAAAGCTTTACTCCAGTATAAGGACTTCAGTATAGTGTTTCAACTCTTACCTTCTCGTGATTGTGGCGTCTCTGTGGTGGTGGGTTGAGGGTGATCGGCTGGGTGGCACTGCTAGAAGTAGGCATAGGGGTCGCTGGTCCAGGGGATGGCTCAGACAGGAGGTTGGGTTCCTGTTTTACCAGGATGGCAGTCAAGTCCTGACTGAATGCCCACATGCCCTCTGTGCAAGGAGAAACATGTGCACTGATGATTAGCATAAGGGTAACAAAAGATAGAACTACCATGAAAGCATGGATATGATGGATATGAGGGTATTGATGGAAAAGCATCATATGATATTAATCAGTCCCTCAAGGATTTCACGATCGCAGAAATTAACGCAAAATCAAGCAAACTCCGCAATATTCAGAGGAGCTTGCAAATTTTCAAAATTACCACAGATTCGGTCCAAGACACGGCAATTGATGTCATCACAATTCGCCCATTCAGCCAAAACCTCTCTGATTCACGTGCGTCGAACATGAATACAGCTAAAAGGTCTCTTTAACAACAAACATCACTGTGAAGGAGTGTGCAAAACAATTCTGTGCAACTGCAATTTCGCCAATTCAAGTGGTTTTCTGGAGAAAAAAAAAAAAACCTCTGCAAATTGCATCACCAATTTTAAAAAGCTGCAGCAAAATCAAACATTTTTGGCCACAACAATCACAAAAAAAACTCCTGTACAGCCTGATTAATATGGTATCAGGATTCATATTCAAATTCTGTTCAAAATGCAGTCAATTAATGCACCAATACTCATTATAATTCCAACAAGTACTTTGTTTTACTCATACTACACGTTTTTCTTACACGTGTTGAGTTTCTACATCTAACATGTTTCATGCATGTATAAGTTGCCTGTAAGATCAAAATATAAGCAGTCACAAAGGTGTATGACTAGTACGCATGTCAGCAAGTTATATATCACAATGCACTGGTAGCTGGTCATTAATTGTAAGCATGACGCATGCCTAGTGTGCCGTTTGTGTTTATGACCCAAAAGCTAACACAAAACAGCTCTCCATTATTGTCCCCATATGAATCCTAGGCAAAAGGACTGTGATCCAAGTGGACATTTTCCCCTCATAAGCAGAAAGGAGCAACAGGGGGTGTGAGGGAAGTGCTGCCTCCATCAAGCTCTTACAGCAGAAGAAATGTACCTTCCAATCCAGGGGTCCTCGTTACCTCCACTGCGTTTTGTTTGTACCCTCAATGGAGGGATCGATAAAACATTACGTGCCCTTGTAAAAGCAGGACAGCTGGTTTTGATGTAGGGGAAAGAGAGCAGCGGGAATCTGATTACAGCAGGAGAGGAAAGCTTCTCTCCGCTTTCTCCTGTTTGAAGGCGAAGTCGAGGGATCGGGTTCTCGCTGAGAGAGTCGTTTTATACAAAAGATTAATTCCTTTCAGGCTCCCTAATCTAACACAATCCAAACAAAACAGGCAGGTAGTTGGCTTGACATTAGCTACTGCTGCGTATCAGGGGTTGATCCTCAAGATATTTGAGTTTCTCAAAGCTACAATAATCTGACTGGATGAAATTGACAATGCACTGAGAGTGACCACTTAAATTACAGGTTCTGTAATGGATTTCTAAATGTCTGTTCTCAGTAGCCGTGCTCTATAATGTAAAGAGTTCCTCTGCAACCAGAACGTGCACTATAGCATCCACAATGTGTGCAAAAAACAAAACAAAACTTGAACAGTTTGCATCCTCAGACCACAAGTCAAGTTGGGTGTGTCTTACAGGCCTCCACCACAATAGCTTTACTAAAATTGCCTATAATTATTTCAATTTAGCATGCAAAACTCTCAAACCCCCACCAGACAGCCCACTGGAGGCTTTCCTCACTACAACCACCAGCCATGTGCCACTCTGCAAGGGTATAACCACCTGGGGCATGGGGGATCCGGTAGGCTTTGAAGTTTAAGCTATAGCAGCTCTTATAATCAGGAGCTACAGCGCATCCAGCAGCGAGAGAGCGAGATGCTCATTAGTTTTGTGGAAACAAGCAAAAGGAGAGCAATAAAACATCAAGCGTCCACTTTAACAGCTGCCATTGCATAAATTTTTAAAAGCAGAGGCAAGAAAGTGATGAGACAGGCTGACCTGAATTTTAAAAGAAATAACATTTTGTTTAAAATAAAAAACTTTCCCTTTATCCAAAACATAATTGACCGGTAAAGACATTTTCCAGGCTTTCCATTATTTGCTAGGAACCAACTATGAAGCACAGCAAACTTTTTTATCAGTTTGTAATTTCTGGCTAAACATTACTGCTGAAATGGCATTACACCGTTCCCCCATCTCACACAAACCAAACAACGGGAGTAAACATGAATAATGAGTTTTCAATTTCCACATACTATTCCTATAATAACACGAACCGTGGTATAAATAAAGATGATATAAATATCCATCGTCACCCTGATCAGCATAAAAAGATTACTGAAGATGTACAGAATACTGGTCCTTGGCCTCCCTGAGGCCCTGTAGCTTTACTGTAGACCAGGACCCTGTTTGCTCCACTCACACACACTCAAATACACATACACCCAGAGAAATCTAAGATGATGCAACACTTCAGATCAACCAGAACATTTTTCCACAGGGCTCACCCCTCCTCAGCCTTGCCCCTGGCACACTTTCACCTTTCTCTATTTCCAGCTGAAGAAAAAAAAACAATAAAAAAAAAATCTGGAAAGCAGATACTGTCTTTATTTTATTGCTGCCTGCATTCTTCTCTGGTCTGAGCAAGAGAAAGAGAGAGAGAGAGAGAGAGAGAGAGAGAGAGAGAGAGAGAGAGAGAGAGAGAGAGAGAGAGAGAGAGACAGAGTGTGTGCTTTGGCCCTCTGCCTGGAATCCCCAGCTTTTTCTGGAAGGCCGAGCTGCAGCTTCGTCAGGGAACCCTATGCTGCACTGGAGCTCCAGGAGAAAGAGAAGACACAGAGAGAGAGAGAGAGAGAGAGAGAGAGAGAGAGAAAGGGCGTGACGGTGCTTTTGCAATTGAGAAGAATGAATTTTACTGCTTCTATCTACTTTATGTTGATATGAATTTTGATCTGCAAAAAAAAAAAAAGCGGAGAGACTCACATTTGTCTAACTCATCTGTGTGCATGCCTGACTGTCTGGCTCTCAGTGTGTGCAGGTTTGTAAGTGTGTATTTGTGTGTGTGCTTCTTTTGGATTTTCTGTGAATGAATGGGTGTGTATGTAAAGTGTTGTGCAAAAGTTTTAGGCACATGCAAAGAAATGCTGTAGAGCAAAGATGCCTTCAAAATAAGGAAATGAAATGCTTCTACATTAAAAAATACCATAAAGAGCAGTAAACAGTAGTAAACGAAACAAAGTCAATATTTGGTGTGACACAAAGATAGAAAAACATAGTAGTCTCCGGTACGATGTGTGCACTTTCATAAGGAAATGATCTGTAAGTTTATGGAGCATCTTGCAGAAACAGACACGGTTCTTCTGGAGACTTTGACTGTCGCACTCGCTTCTTATTTTTGCAGCAAATCCCAGCAGCCTTCATTGTGTTTACTGTCTGAAAAGTGTCTCTTATGTAATACGCTGCTTAATTTTGTGGTAGAAAACTAATATTTGGGAATGTAAAATGTTTTTTTGTACTGACTCGATAATGTAGAAGTCATCAAATAAATAATTTATAAAGTTTGTACTAAAAAAAAAGCAGTGTGCCTAAACGTTGCACAGTACGGTACATGTCTAACCGTCTCTCTGTGTACAGTCATGTGTGTGCCTATGTTGGTGTTGTAGTCAAGTCATTTTCCCTCAAGTACAGGTGTTTATGGAGTGATAGCTCTGCATACTTTTAGAGAAAATGGTTCATTTTTGATCCTTGCAGTAATTAAAGACTTTGTAGAGAAGCTCCGTTTTGGAACCTATAGAGGTAACGTCTCTACTGTAGAACCTTGAAAATGATCCCCCAGACGGACAAACTAAAGAACGTTTTAGCGTAAAAGACGGAACTGTTTTTCTAAGAGTGTCTGCTAAGATGCTGGGATAATGCTTATTATGAATATGAGAGCAAAAGCCAGGGTTTCGAGATAGCATGGCCCATAGCAGCTGACTGCTCAAACTGTGTAATGAATACTGTGTCCTGTGTGCCAAACGAATAACTGGAAAATATCATCAAATTCTCATGTCGTAGACAAGTCTAAAAGTCATCACACTCTTATGTGCAAGTCAAGTCCAAGTCATTAAAAATCAAGAGTAATGCGATGGTGGAGTAGACTAAATTGCTGTGGTAGTATAGTCTAAGTATGGACTATCTAGTATATAACCACACTTCACGCCCAATTTTCCTGGCGTCCGCTGTGTCCCTGGCCAGGATAAACTGTTACTGAAGATGAATGAATGAGTACTATCTATGTAGTGTTATTTACTGGTAAAGAAACCTCCAATTCAAAGTCTAAGTCATAAGCTCAAGCCCAACTTATCTCGTGTCACATGGAGGTGAATAAAAACTCTGAATTAAGACAGGCTTAAGTCTAACTCTAAGACTCCAGTACTAATCTCCAGTTTAATCGTGTGTGTGTGTGTGTGTGTGTATGTGTGTGTATGTGTATGTGAGTGAGAGAGAGAGAGAGAGAGAGAGAGAGAGAGAGAGAGCGAGAGAGCGAGAGAGAGAGAGAGAGTCCTAACCTGCATCGTCATCTGATTTGATGGGCATGGAGGGACTCTGAGGAGCCGAGTCACCGCTGAGGGAGTAGCTGTGCTCCTGCTGGATGTCGGGGTTCGGTGGCTCAAGCTCCATGTCTAGCAGCGGCGTCCTCTCAGCTAGCAGGTGATCATCGAAAAAACTGCTGAAGAGCTCATTGGAGAAATCCTCCATCTGCTCTGAGAAGTGCTGAAAGTGCAGAAGGGCTTGTTAAAAAAAATCAGAGCCAACATATTTTAATAACATATGAAATGGGGGGAATCATTTCCTTGGATACTTAGTACATCACTGTATTAATATTGTGCCTGATTTTGCCTGATATGGAGCTACTGTGGTTTATAATGATGACTCAATTCGTTTTAAATATAGATAACTCCAAAGAATAAATCCAAAGGATTTTCTCTCACTTCCCAAAAAAACTTACCAATAGCTGGACTCTTAGAGGTGTGAGTCAAAGCACAAACTAACCCTAGGTGTGTGAAGGTGTCATGTTCAACCTCATTATCAAAAAGTGCAATCTTGTACTCAAACAATATTCTTCTGTTTGAGTGTGAGTGTGTGCATGTGTGTGTGTGTGTGTGTGTGTGTGTATGTGTGTGTGTGTGTGTGGGTGTGTGTACATGCACGTCAAGGCTATGTATAATAGCAAGGCGTTTATGTGAGAGTGTGTTTGCTGAGCAGGAGTGTAACAAAGGTGTGTGAGGACCTGAAGATGTTTACATCCTGGTATGCGAGTGATGCACCTGTGGCGTACACGTAACAGCAGAAGGTGACGTTAACACACACTCACACCCACCAACCCACCCACACACACACACACACACCATAGTTACACACTTTCACCAGGATATGAGGCACACTCTCCAGCTGTGTGTTCCCACGGAAACTCTTGACCATTTGCTGACATGCACATAAGCAAAGCTAGAAGAAGGTCTGCTGTTCTATGACTCAAGCAGTTTAAATATAATCCAAACAATACTTTTAATATTTAACGCTTCATTTAATACACTTGCGAAACTAGGCTTAAGAATTTACTCTGAGTCTTCTCAGTCCAGCAGATGGCTTATAGGTGAAATAGTTTGAAACTGGACTTCACCGCAGTGGCAGCTTGTCCATATGGCAGGTGGGGCAGAACCCCAGCATATTAAGCTCCATGTCTTAGCCATTTTACAAATGGTAATCTTTATCAAGTCTTCATTCACAATCCCATACATTGGAAATTCCATTGAAATACTAATGACCTCTTTTGAGTGATTAAAAATATGTTAAAATAAACGCTGCATGCTAAAAAATATGTTGCTGTTTGACAGATATCAGCTGATGTTCAATTGATATGGCAACCTTTTTTAGATTTTTTTTTTTCTTTTCGGGGCAGTGGTGGCTTGGTGGTTAAGGCTCTGGGTTACTGATCAGAAGGGCGGGGGTTCAAGCCCCAGCACTGCATAGCTGCCACTGTTGGGACTTGAGCAAGGCCCTTAACCCTCTCTGCTCCAGGTGTGCTGTATCATGACTGACCCTGCACTCTGACCCCAGCTTCCTAACATGCTGGGGTATGTGAAGAAAAGAATTTCACTGTGCATATGTATATGTGATCAATAAAGTATCATTATATTGCTCAATCTTGGGGCAGCATGCTCACTGCCCCATTTAGCTCCATGGAGTTATAATTGCAGTAGTCTAGTGGTCAAAAATGTGAACTGCAACAAGTGCTAATAGAGGTACTTTTGAGCTTGAATCACACCATGGCTGCCAGGAGCTTGTTTTATAGCAAATAAACAGAATTAAATCTAATACATTTCCACAAAGTGTAAGTGCAGGTCGTATTTATATGATGTACAGAACCATTTCTACAGTCAGGTTCATCCATCCATCCATCCATTTCCATAATGCTTATTATAGACAGGGTCACGGGGGAGCCTGGAGCCTATCCCCAGGGAACTCCGGGCACAAGGCGGTGGACACCCTGGACAAGGTGCCACCCCATTGCAGGGCACAAGCACACACACATTCACACACTATGGACAATTTGGAAATGCCAATCAACCTACCATGCATGTCTTTGGACTGGGGGAGGAAACTGGAGTACCAGGAGGACACTCCCAAAGCACAGGGAGAACATGCATTGAGAACTGTGTGCACACAGGGTGGAGGCAGGATTCAAACCCCCAACCCTGGAGGTGCGACGAAGCCACTGTGCCTCCGTACTGTAGGATATATTGCAAAGATTAGGAGAGGGACGGGGGATTATGGAGTGGGTAATGTCCATTCACCAGAAATACTTGTGCACCACAGTGACCTTGGTCATAATTACAGGGTTATAACTGTTTATAATTACAGGGATACTCTAAAATATTCAGTAGATAAATGCCTAGATCCTAAGTCAACAGCCTGTCAACATAATTTTGTTTGAAGCTATGTCGCTATTAATAATAAATCTCTGAACACGCGAAGTTGCAGTTCCATTAAGCAGATATAGTACAGTAGATTCTGTCCTCCCTTTACGCTGATAAAGCTTGGGGTTTATCTGTACTTCCTGTAAAAACTGAGCAGATAATTAGGAACCAGGCTCTCATAATTCAGTTGCATTTAAGTAATGGCATCCTGTGAAGACCGTGGCTATGGGGTGCACTTAATGACGCAACCCTCCTGTTGTCAGACGCAGTCTAATCACTATAGCTGAGTGCACAAGCATAAACAGTCCCACCCTGAATCTTTGATGTGCGACAGGAGGTTCCTGTTGCTGATCTGTGTGGCGGATATGGCGACGGACCTCAGTAATCCAGACTCAACCAGAGGAGTGCATACGTGCATTTTTAGGAGCAGAGCTGCAGAGTTTAAGGTGGACATTGTAATTAGCTGAGCACCAATCAATGTTTTTACCCTTCTAGGCTATAGAAGAAGCAGTAGATCAGATGTCGGAGCTGTTTTTTTGTCATCAGATGAAATACATTGTACAATAGGTGTTGGTTCTAGGTAGCCCTGCGTGACAGGGAAGCAGTCTGCTGTAGGGTTCAGAACTTCTTGTAGGTTCCCCAGAGGTACAAACTAAAGGATCATTGAAAGGTCTACATTAAAATGTTGTTTTCTTTGACATAGCCCAAAACCTGTGACCCTCTGCACAACACTACAATTAAATAACGTTAGAAAATGAACACCCAGCTTGATCAGTCCCTCCAGAATTTTGCGATCGCAGAAATGAATCCAAATTCAAGCAAACTCCGCAATATTCGGAGGAGCTTGCAATTTTTCTAAACTACCAGAAGATTTTCTGCAGATTTGGGCCACGATGCGTCATGTGACGTCGTCACAGCGCTCATTCAGCCAAAGTCCTCTTCTATTCGCATCGTCGAGCACGAGTACAGTGAAAAGGTCTCGTTTACCAACAAACATCACTGCGAAACGCTGTGCAAAACAATTTCATGCAGTTGCAATTTCGCAGATTCAAGCAGTTTTCCTCAAAAAAACACTCTGCAACTTGGGAAAAAAGAAAGAAACAAAAAACGCAACTCCGTGAAATCCTGTACGGACTGCTTCACATGTAATTTGGTGCATTTTTGGAAATTTTTTTATTTGTCATTTATAACGTGTGCACTCTCACGCACAGGTCTTTAAAAAAAGAACTCTCGGTGGGGATTTGGTTGTTCCTCTTGGGAAACTATTAAAGGTTCTGTATAGTACCTGACAGCAAAGTATTTACCCAGCAGAGATGGTTCTTAGTGGAACAATTTAAGATGCAAAAAAAGGGTTATCAGAAGAACCCTTGAAACATTCAAAATTCAAAATATGTAAAGGGGTAAAATGAATAGCCAACAAGCTAGTTCCCACACTAGTCACTGACCTGTTCTCTTGCGCAATTATTGATTGATTGATTGATTGATTGAATTGCATATTGATGCTTTAAT
Source organism: Ictalurus punctatus (assembly GCF_001660625.3). Classification (NCBI taxonomy): domain Eukaryota; kingdom Metazoa; phylum Chordata; class Actinopteri; order Siluriformes; family Ictaluridae; genus Ictalurus; species Ictalurus punctatus. Next base: position 5,832,515 of record NC_030442.2, on the reverse strand, counting down.
CTGTTTCCCCAGCTGAGACGGTGTGAGACACTCTACAGATGATCTACAGGTGATCTACAGAAAAAGGCTGTTTGTAGCACCGTTAATGATTTTCAGTTTGTCCCTCTGGGGGAAGATTCTATTTAGAATGCAAAAAACTGAAGTTTAGCCATGATGAACAGGAAAACCTGAAGCATTATCTACTCAAAGAACACATAAGGAACCTTTTATTTTTTTTTATTATTATTATTATTTAAAAAAAAAAAAAAAACATGAACATACTCCACTGCATGCTGCATGGGTACTGAATTTGAAATCTTCTGGACAAGCAGTTTCCTGCTCTAGACTGGGCGAGATGATGCAAGAGCACACTACTGATGCAAGAGCTCTGAAATCCCACATCTGGAATTCAGACAGATGGAAAGAGCGACTGAGAGAAAGCGAGGGAGGGAAGTGAATTCCAGACTGGCACATGGACAACCGGGTCTCCAAAGGGGTGCTAGACGGTGAGTGAGATTGCGCGTAACCTCCCGATGGCCTCGGCACAGTCTCAGCTCCCTTAGTTCCAGTCAGGACCTGGAGGAGTAAAAACAGGGCTTTTCTTTTCCCCTCCCTTCCTCCTCTCCTTCTGCCTCACTCTCTCCACCTGATTCATTCAACATTCCACCAGAAAAAAAAAAAAAAACCTTTTTAATTTTAACTGATTATGGCGAGACATCTGACTGCATTTGATACATCTGATGGATGCAGGCATTGTGAGGGTGAGCGTGTGTAGGAAGAAAGAAAAGTTCAAGTTTTGCTAAATTACATGGTAGGTGAGAGCGACTGGCTGTCTGAGAATGTTGATCGTATGGAGACTGCCGGATTTACAGGTGAGATCAGATCAAAAGCGAGAGACAGAAAGCCAGGCCAAGAATTGCAGTATTATCTGCATTAAATGCTTTAGGGAAATAAATAGCTGTTCCAGCAGCGTGAGATGCTCCACGCATGGCAGTAAAGTGGGTGTGTTAGTTAGTCTGTGCTCCAGCTGGCTCCACTGTGAGAATGTTCAGTGTGTTCAGATGGTGCAGATGGCTCACACAAGCACACCTCAAACACTTCTCGTCAAACAGAGGCAATACTCAGAATACCTCTTATTGACCTGGAAAAGAATCTACTCTATGATGTCCAACTTGTTAAAAGTGCTATAAAAAAATAAAACTGGATTGCACTGAATTACTGCACACGCTACTGTGTCTACATATCCAATTCACTGAACTACATGCAATAAAGCCACACACTGAAACAAGACAAATCCTCCACAAGTTGTGCAACTGTTTCTCTGTTCGAATCGTGTGCAGAAACTGCAGTTGGTGCTTTCTCACTCTCCCCCCAGCATGTGTGCACAGGGCTATAGTTGTGGTTTTCACTTTGTGTAACCTTTGATTTTTATCTAAACTGTAATACGGTAAGAAAAAACCGGCATTTATACAGAAGAGTCAGAGGCTTCTTCTTTTCAGAAACGCATTTCAAAGCGATCTTTTTGTCCTGGCATGCACCACAGTAAAGGAAACTCATTAACTCGGCTTTGCAATAACACTCCAGCTTATGTGCTTGAAAGATGAAAGACAGAATTAAATATTTTCACTGGTTTTAGCGTGAGGGTTCTCAAAGTGGGATCCAAGAACTCCCAACAGGTCTGAGACTTATAGTCAGGGGGTTGAATGGAATTGTATTATGATTATGATTATGATTATTATTATCCATCCATTTTCCATACCGCTTATCCTACACAGGGTCGTGGGGAGCCTGGAGCCTATCCCAGCAGAAGACAGGGGACATCCCAGGTGGGGTGGCAACCCATCACAGGGCACAATCACTCACACATTCACACACTACGGACATTTTGGAAGTGCTCATCAGCCTACAACACAGGTCTTTGGACGGGGGAGTACCCGGAGGAACCCCCCAAAGCACGGGGAGACCATGCAAACTATTATAAACTACTATTAATTACTATTGTTGTGGAGTTAGGGCTAAATAAATCTAAAATTTGACTGTTCGTATGAATTGACTAGTTTTAAAATGATGTAAGTGACACTGGTGTGTTTCTATAGCGAGTGGTTAATTTCATAATCATTCACAATCCTTGTTCATTTTCAGTTTAATAAGTTAAAAACAAGCATGAAGTGTTAATCGGTGTGCTATTCAGGTATTCAGTATAATTACAATGGAACTAATAGGAGGTGCACTTATTAGAGTAAGGAATGTAAGTGTGAACCTGAAGGATTCTGGGAGTTGATAGGGTTTAGTTATGCTGATTATACAATACAAAATGTTTGGACTGTAGCTATAACTGGTTTGGGTTCTGTGGAGAGAAAGTTCAAAAACACAAACACACAATATGACTCCATTCATTTGCCTTATGAGCTTAATATTTATATAGGGCAGTGCAGCCCTATATAAACTCTACAGTTTATGCCCTTGGTTATGGATCAGAAGGGTTGGGGTTCCAACCCGAGCACTGACAAACAATCTGCCACTGCTGGGCACTTGAGCAAGCCTTTAACCCTCTCTCCTCCAGGGGCGTGCATCATGGCTGACCCTGCACGCTGACCTCAGATTCTTAACAAGATTCTTAATATGCAAAGCAAAGAATTTCACTGTGCTGTAATGGATCGGCGACAAATAAAGTTTTCTTCTTCAATTTTAATTAATGGATATAGAGATCTGTGAGTTATGTCTGAAAACGTCTCTGGTTACAAAAAGTTGGGGGGGGCTGGAGTAGTTTGAGAACCCTCTAATAATCCCCAGGCTAAATAAAATATTCTAAATGATTAAAAATGGACACTTCATTTTCCTTCTAAGGTTCCAAGCTGCTAATGCCATTTAAATCTGTGGATATTTTGTTCACTCAGTGGAAAAGGAGAGCAGGATCAGGATGGCTTGCACATGCACAGTGTCCTTTTTTCCTGCACTGGTCCCAAAATCGCAGCAGCATTCCAGGTGCCGGCGAATGTCTTTACTCAGCCACGCCCCCGACACGCACCGCATTCAATTGGCCGGTTTCTACCCCTGGCTGCGCTCCAGCCAATCAGAGCGCGTTATGCAAATGCTGCAGCCGTCCGTGCGTCTTTTGGAGCAGGGGTGCAGGGTGCACATGGAGGAGCGCAACGTAAGGGAAAAACAAAAGCGCCGATAACAGCGTGGAAACGTGAGTGGGGTGAGTGAGACGGCCAAGTTCAGCAGAGTGTGGAAAAAACTACACTTTCTACTGCAGGCACGACTCGTTCTGACTTAATGAGTCACACAAGAGTGGAAACTCATTTCATTTGGGAGGAAAGACCAAGAAGGAGAGAAGGAATTTCTTCAGAAAATGAATATGCTATAACTTTGTTTTGTGTTCATTTATCTAGAGATTATTTTGGTTAAAAATCCCACACACAAATCTTTAAAAATAATAATAATAATTTTAGGAATGCTAACACTTGCTGTCTTAGGTGCGCACTGTTCATTCCAGACTCACACATCTGTTCTTTTAATGACAGCTCATATACTACAAGTCATATTACTGCTGGCAGAACAGCAGTCCCAGCTGAGAAAGATCAGATGCCAGATAGTTCACGGCAGCTGAAAAAGATCAGACTCGCTGTCAGAGCCCCAGCTCACCGAGGGTAATATCTGATCATCGTGGAGTCATGCTCATTAATTGCGCTTCATTAATGAGGCAGACACAAGGGAGAAACGCAGAAGTGTAAAGTGTGCAACAGGTGAGCACAGCTTTATTCCACTCACAGTCAGACGCACATTTATTCTGAAGTCCTGGCTCTCCTTTCTGAAGTGGTGCTGTACCTCCCAGTCTGCTGCTGGTTTTCTAATTCCAACTTTAGATCGCTCTTAGTTCTGCCATCAAGCACAGAGGCAAGGGAACCACAACCACAGCAGACAGTTAGTCAGGGGAACAGGCAGACGTCATGGACTACTGTTTCCCTTCCCCCACTTCCCCCATCCAGCAACCACCTTCCATCCTTCACGGGTTATGTCTGGATTTTCACCGCGATACAGATTTGTACGGGTCTAACAATACAACGTGACGTGATGCATCGTGATGCAAAAAAGCTGATGGGAATGTACGATTCACTGTGTAAATCAACATTCTATTAATTCTCTGCATCTAATACAATTGCAGTTTGAACTCCGGAGGTTCCAGTCTGCACAATCCATAAAATATATAGAGAGCACGTTGACCGATAGCTCCGGATCGCAACGACTGTCACGCATTATAGGTTACACGGTTACACGACCATGTCACTTAAAAACAGCTCTTCGGTAGCTTCCAAATGATGCCAGCCCCACGTCGCTGCAATCTACAGTGCCTGAAAATGAGGCTGCGGAAATCGGGCGTTTTAGCTGACTTTGGAGCTCTATTTCCGGTTCAAATGACACCTCGAGTGCTGCCGAGCTCATTATGTTTCAATCGATCGTTTTCCCCAGGTCGGAGACTTTGTTTATTCAATCGAATTTTTGGGAGGATTTATACATTATTTATTTTTATGATACGACGAACCTGTAGTACATTTAGTTTACAGCATTAAACTTTTTTTTTCAATTTCGTTTTATACAGACAGAAATATACACCGTTTTGCATTATTTATTATTTATACAGCGATAGAGTCTTTTTAGTCATCATTTGTCTTCAGCAAAAGTTTGTTCGAAATATACTGAGGATCAAATCGAATCATGAATCGTGAAGCCAGTTTCATGAATCGAATCGAAACGTGACGGCAGTCTATCGTTACTCCCGTACAGATTTGCACTGATGTGTTATTTTTTTACTCTGCAATATCAGATCACAAATTAAATGTCATTTCCTGTGGGCCTCTGAATCCTCAGACCTTCATCTGTTACTTACACTGTTACAGTGCTACGCCTTCCCTCTGCATTTTAGTGGCCTTTAATTTGGCATCAATAGACTCTAGAGCACAGAAGCCAAATAATTGCCTAACGCAAACCCAACTAGCCAAAGGGAGTGGGCCTTTGACTGATCCATTTGAAGTCAGAAGACACTGTAAATTACAATTTATCTGCTGGGAAATTTGTTCATAATGCCACATAAATATCAAAGTAACCCCCCACCCCAGTGTCGAAAATGAATTTTTCACAGCTATTCATATTAAAACTATAGTTATTTCCAGGGTTCAACATATGCTCCTAAGTTAACGCTAGTATGCATGGGAGAGGAACTAGTGGATCCATATGTAAATGACCTCAAGGACTTTTGCAAACATTGGCACTTGTCTACCATGTTTACTCTGAAAGGAACAGGTTCTTTGAAACACTGCTGTGGGGGTCTAATGGGCTCTTTGATAAAGAACTAAGGGCAGAACTGGGGGAGGTTCAAGAGCTCAAATGCAGTGGGATGGCAAAAATAACTAAATGAAAAACTACTCAGCACATTCCTAAACAGAACATGACTAATTGCTTGGGATGCCATTTGACTGAATCCAAATCCTCAACCCGAGTCTGCTGTAAGTCTGCACCATCCTACCAGTGTGCTCCAGTTTCATCTTCTCCCATGAAGTGTTTGGACAAGAATAAGGCCTGAACGAGAGGGATGGTATTTATGTGCGTGTCTGGTATATATTTGTATCTGTTTTAACCAAACCATACATCAGTGTCACATCTTACAGTGTGTGTCTCTAATTCAAGTGGCATGTGGACCGGCTAAAACCCAACAATATCTATAAGTCAGTAAAATTACACTGCTATTAACCCTAGCAGCAGGAAATGTCTCTGCGATTTAGGTTTAGTATAAGGTTAGGATGCACGGTTAGTGCTACTAGGTGTATGATTGGTCCGTGATTGTGGTACCATTTAGCCCTTCTCTATTAAAAATGAACATTTGTAAGAATCTCATTTTCTTTGAGATTTCGTTCCTGAAAGTGGCAGCATTTTGCTCTTAAATATGTAACAGAGTTGTAAGTAATAGGACTGAGGTTTATTTTATTTATTTATTTTTTAAAATCATTGAATTAGCAAATGCACAAAATGTCGTTAACTAGCATCCACACTAATGCCATGAAGACAATATGGACACTCTAAAGGGTCCGTATTCACATTATTATTTTCTTAAAATGAATTATTTACTTTCAGCCTATAATTTGGGCAATGTTCAAAGTGAGTCAGTCATTATCAGAATATCAGTGGAAAATGATAAGGGAATGAGAAGAAAACTTTCTTTTCCCATGATCTTCAGGACGTTTGGAGGACGCAATTTCCTGTTGAACATGTGCCTTGTAGAATATTCCAAATATCCCAGAGGGGTGAATGTGTTCAGGTAACAGGGTTGAGCAATTGTTGGGGGAGGCTAAAATATTCATTTTTTTACTATAACTCATAAAGGATGATTCATGGAAAAAGATGTTTCAAGCACAAAATGCTGAAATGCTGTTATTATTAATATTTCAGTTATTCATCTTAAACATACATTTTATATATATATATATATATAGTAAATGTTACATCAGTGGAATACAAAAGGCGCCACAATTATAGTTCATATTGTAATGTGAATAAATAAATAATCTAATGACTCTAAAACAGAGATGTTTACAGGACTATACACACAATGCCTTGAAGGAATTTGATTAGAGTTAGAGCTATTAAATGAGTTTATTGGGGTTAGAGATGTTTTTCTTTTTTTTCCAAACCAAATTTATTTTCTCTGTACCACCTGCAGCGATTGGACACCAATGAACGGGAATTTCAATTTCAAAAACCTTTGATTTGAAAGGCACTTATAATGGAAGGCAGTTGTTAGGTCAGTCAATAAACCACATGAACGTTCATGAACTTCTTGGGTCGAAGACATTTGTAAATTTAGCTGTAAATCTTTGTAATTAGTTCTCCGTGGGATTTTGTTCCTTTTTCGGTGCAAATAATGTATAGTTATGCATAGCCAACGTAGTCAGCTTAGCTCGAAATACACATGGCGTTAAGTGCCTCATTGCACATACCACAAAACCCTTCAGGAAAATGAAAGGAACCAGAATAACTTTGCATTGTATTTCTCCAGTGCTCAACAGTTTAATACACTGTTACAGAAGAACAGCTCCTGGAAAACCTTCTTACTAGCATTTCTCACTGTAAGACTTCTATTGTAAGAGTATAATGGTTGTAGTAATGAGTTACTGTACTGTGAGGCTTCTATTATAAGTGATATAAGTATATATTAAAGTAAACCAGTTTTCTGTTCTTTTCTCTGCACAATGAAACACTGCTCAAATCCTCATTTGTTGTAATCGTACATATTCTATGGATACATCGGGTACAGATCAGGATTACGCCGAGAGCATTTAAAGAATGTGAAGTGCTGCAGTTGCATTGAATTGCAGTGAGCCATGGCATCTGCATCTACACCACTCTAGTGCTTCCTCAGAGCCGAGGGAGCAGGAGGAGTCCGGACATGACACCGATCTCTCCTCTTTCAGCTGGAGCGACTGCAGGTGCTGCACAGGAATGAATAGAAGAAAGCGCACTGAATGACAGGTAACTGAGTCCGTATCTGCCCAAAGCAGCCGGGAACATGTAGAGCTGATCTATCTGATCTCAAAACTACCTGCAAGCACTGTGCTGGACACGCCTCCCAATCCCAGAAAAAAACAAAAACCTTCATCTGGCTGCATTATGTAATAGGAAATAGGAGACTCGAATAAAGGGCGAATGCACGATTGGGCTTTTCCCATCAAACCTGTAAGAACTGGACACTTACTGTTCAAAGCACTTTCGAGTCAAGACAGCTTCATCATCAACTTTCCAAAAAGAGAGTAGGACAGCTTTCAAGAACATATAAAAACTCTCTCTCTCCCTCTCACACACACACACACACACACACACACACACACACACACACCTTGAGAACTAAGCTCAGATTCAAACATTAGAAATCTTTTAAACAGTTTGCTTTTGTTTTGAAAAATTCACTTTACTTGGAACAGGGAAAAGAGTCAAATGCAAATGTGTGTGTGTGTGTGTGTGTGTGTGTGTGTGTGTGTGTGTGAATTGGAGAGAGAGAGAGAGAGAGAGAGAGATACACCTCACTCTGCCCGATTGTCTTTATCAGTAACTTTATGAAGAGATATGCATATTTAACCTTTTGACAGCGAGCTCCATGGCGTCATCATGCAAGAACACACAAACATGATTGACTCCACTGCTGAGGTCACACTGCTAATTCTATTAATAACCCGATCACATGCTGGAGTCGCTAATTATTGGCATTGTAATGCAACCATGTTCACCCTTAAGGGAGTAGTTATTATTATTATCATTATTATTATTATTATTATTATTATTTATTGTTTGTTAATTATTATTATTATTATTAATAATAATAATAATAATTATTATTATTATTATTTATTGTTTGTTAATTATTATTATTATTATTATTATTATTATTATTATTATTATTATTATTATTATTAAATCAGTCCACTATTCAGAGACAGAAATAGCGTCTCACAGGTTGCTGGTATAGAGCAGTGAAATTGAAACACAGCAGAAGTAAGAAAGTGATAAAAGACAAGAATGAAGTAAATCATTGTTCAATTTCAATCTATTTCCAGGGGAAAAAATGAATTCAAGAGTAGTGCAGATGGCTCTCTCCCCATCTTTCCTTCTCACTCTCCTCTATTTGTATATATTGGAAATTATCGAAGTATTCTAAGCTCTCAGTGTAGTCTGGAGTGCAGGAATGCATCTCTTCTTACCCAATTCAACCTCTCTCTCTCTCTCTGTCTCTCTCTCTCTCGCTCTGTCTCTCTCTCCTCCCTTTAGTTTGATCTCTTCCACCATCCCTGCTTTCCTTCTCCCTCCTCTGTCACTCTGAAACAAACTCCCTAAATCCCCAAAGATCCCAAATCTCCAGTAACAAGCACTGCGATTCTGTATCTAATCATCACCGGTACTAAAATTACATGAATCAGATCAATCTGTTGAGTAAAGCCATCAAACAGAGAGTTATTGGCCTTATCGACCTGTTATATTTGTACAATTTATAATGATCAGTAAAAGTGACCGGAAATCAGTGCAAATCAAAACAAATTGCAAAATGTGTCCCGTGTGGTGACAGTTTAATAAGCCCAGTAACGTAAACACCAAGATTGGACGGTATGAAAAGATTCTCGTACAAGCAAGCACTACCTTTCATGACTATATAATCACAGAACATCATGACGAACACACCTAATGGCTCTCTACCGTTCAGGACAGGTGAGACTTGCCCGACCTGTAAGTGCCAAAACTATTATTTAACAAAGGGATTAGGACATGCTTAGCAATCCTCACTCATGTGGAACAACGGCTTGAATAATGGATTATGCAAACAAGCTTGCTGCGTCTGTTGTGTGCTACATTTCTATGAACTGACGTACCTGCTACAGTGCGTCAGAGAAAAAAAAACTTTAATATTGTATTTTTCAATGTTATTCAATTCATTCATTAAAGGACAACTCCTGATCTCATCTCATGACCCTGTTTTTAATAACATGCTTTTTAAAAGTTAGTGATGAACATCATTTTTTATGGATTATAGATGTCATCCTGATTAGTTATATAAAGTGTTGATTATTTTTATTTTATTTTTTTATAACAGCAGCTCTGGTCGTAGTTCAAATCACAGGTTTATATCAATGAGATCATTTTAATACATTATTGTTTCTATGGTAACAGTTTATTCACATGGACATCGTATAGTGCCTGCGCTATCCATCCATCCATCCATTTTCTGTACTGCTTATCCTACACAGGTAGAATGAGTGATGAGAGATCTCCTAGGATAGGCTTATCCTAGGGGATTTGGGGCACAAGGTTGGGGGACACCCTGGAAGGAGTGCCAACCCATCTCAGGGCACAATCACACACATATTCACACACTACAGACAATTCGGAAATGCCAGTCAGCCTACTACACATGTCTTTGGATTGGTGAAGGAAACCAGAGTACTCTGAGGAAACCTCTGAAGCACGGGGAGAACATGCAAACTCCAGGCGGAGACAGGAATCGTACCCCCAGCACCAGAGGTTCAAGGCAAACGTGCTAACCACAAAGCCAGTGTGCCCCCCGGTGCCTGCTCCACATAATGTAATAATAAACGGATTTAAATGTGTCGCTATATAACGGAGGAATACATATAATTGGTGGTTGATGTGGTGACGTTTTCTATAAGGAGATCTCTAATTTTATGGAAGGAGTCGCCAGCGTCAGTGCCATGTAACGTCAGTGCCATGTAACCATGTAAAGTGAATGAATAAAAGAGAGGCAGGTGAGGGAACAGCTGTTTGCTCTGTGTGTGTGTGTGTGTGTGTGTGTGTGTGTGTGTGTGTGTGTGTGTGTGTGTGTGTGTGTGTGGATACAACATAAGCGATAACGGGAACTTGTTTCGAGGACATGCCACAAAATGTAAATATTTAGTCATTAATTGTTGGAAAATTCACTGCGGTTTAAGAGGAATAAAACACTTAAAAATAAAAAAATAATCGACTTTGGGGTGGTCACAATAACTTCCCTTCACATTGTGCAACATCACATCACACTGTTTTTGATTGTTTCCCCGTGACAGCATGTTTAACATGAGATATATTCCTACATCCGATAGGTCCTAGATCCTAGCTGTAGATCTCTTTCTGATCTCTCATCTCTCCCCATATAACTAAATATTCCTCTATTAAAGACACACAAACACTAATACAGAGAGACAGGAAGTTAGTTGACTGTTATTCCAGGTTAGACCGTGATTAACTTAACAGCATTACAAATATAATCAGTGAAATATAACCTCTGAATCTCAAAATTAAACCCGAACACAAAAAGAGTTCGGTACTTTAATGAAAGCGACGTCTTTCTGCTCAACTTCAACCAAGTCCTGCAGGACGTTAAACAAACAGTAGAATGTGACTTCCACCCATAAACATGAGCCTTGCAATTACTCTAAACTTAGGGTCTATACACACACACACACACACACACACACACACACACACACACACACACACATACAACCACAGAGTGGAAGAATTCCTGGTTATAAATAAATCTCTGAAATGACCCACCTACACTTATACCTCATAATGGCAGAGTAAAACAAATGCACTCTATTATCTGTGCCTGAGGGTGTGGGGTGTACGTGGTGTGTGTGTGTGTGTGTGTGTGTGTGTGTGTGTATATATATGTGTGTGTGTGTATGTGTGTGTATATATATGTGTGTGTGTATATATATATATATATATATATATATATATATATATATATATATATATATATATATATGCATGCGTGTGTGTGTGTCTGTGTGTGTGTGTATATGTGTGTGTGTGTGTGTGTGTGTGTGTATGTAGACCATGAGTGCTGCTTCTTCCCTGAAGGAACAAAGTGAGCCATTCATTGAACCTGTCAGGGCAGGAATCTCACATACTCACCTCATAGCAAAGCAGAGCAACACACAGAGCACTCATACATACATAACTCTAATGCTTTCTGTCTCTCTCTAGCTTATGCAAAAGTACACACAGACTCATCAGTTAACTTAACACTATCATTTTATTTCCTCTCTCTTATTCTTACTGTGTGGTTTTCTTTTTCTGCACAGCTGCTACTAAACACCAGACATCTGGACTGAATCCTTTGTACTGTAGACATAATCACACACACACACACACACACACACACACACACACACACACACACACACACACACACACACACCTCCAGACAAGTCAACCCTAACACACGGTGAATTAGTGAGCGCTTAGCTCTTACCAAAGACCCTGGTCTGGGACAGTAGACTGCTTGTCTGTGGATGTCCTACACTGCAGAGTGTACACTGTTTCATTTTATTGGCATAATATTCATCGGCTTCCATGAAGAAAAAAGGTCAAAGAATAAATAAAAGCTGTCTGGTCTTGCCTAGATGCCTATACTCGAGCATGCACTGTTTATGTCTCAGGCCACAGTGAGGGCTAGTTTGTGCCTGGCATGAGTGCGTCATGGACCAAATCAAGCCATGGGGTTTGTTGGGGGAGGGGGGTTGGGGGGGGGGTCCTAATGAATCACATACGGATGCTACCCTCCTCCACTGGTCAAATCCTCAGCACTCCTGTGCTACTTTATCTTCCTGACAACAGAACAGATGTGATTTCTGCACATGTGACTCACTTTCTGCTGCTGGAGATGGTCCTACATGGACATGTTAAGAGTTACAGTATACTTTCCAAATAAACAGACTCACCTTGGTTTCAGTGGATAAGCTCACCTGGACAGTATAGATTTGTACCTAAGAGCTGCTGGTGTAATCATAAAGACTATGATGCTCATACTGAACATCCTTTCAGCACACTTAGTACTGTGTGACTTATACAGTTGTGTGAGACTAATGATTTATAATTTCATAATCTGTGTCACCAAGAAGAGGATGGGACTCTATTATCCTTTTGAGTCTGGTTCCTCGCAAGGTTTCTTCCTCAGGTCAGCTCACCGAGTTATTTCCCTGCAGCTGACTCATAACTTGCTGGGGGAGGGTCACGTTAGCTTAGTGGTTAGCACACTTGCCTCGCACCTCTGGGGTTGGGGGTTTGATTCCTCTGTGTTCGGAGCATGTTCTCCCCATACTTCGGGGGTTTCCCCCGGGTTCTCTGGTTTCCTCCCCAGTCCAAAGATTTTAGGCTGATTAGCATTTCCAAATTGTCCGTATAGTGTGAATGGGTGTGTGAGTGTGTGTGTAATTGTGCCCTGAAATGGATTGGCATCCCGTCCAGGGTGTCCCCTGCCTTGTGCCCCAAGTTCCCTGGGATAGGCTCCAGGCTTCCCCATGACCCTGTGTAGGATAAGTGGTACAGAAAATGGATGGATGGCTGGACGGGTGGATGAACAGGGGTGATTCTTGGTTGAAACCTCTATCTGTTCTCAAAAAAACATTTGCCAATTTGAAACTAAAGCTATTCGAAAAGTTTCAAGGGATATGGTTAGTGTTAGTACATTTTCTTGCACCTCGTTGCATGAAAATGAACAAAAAGGCCTCCGGTTTGTGTTTATATGATCGTGAGATTAGTTTGGGCTGAGAATGACACAGACTTCCAGACAGAGAGAAGCAGACATATAAAAGCAGGGCACGAAGAACATCGAGTGATGTGTGAGACATGTTCTAGCCTGCTGCTGGTGATAGGAAGTGGATAGGAAGCTAGGACGAGGGAATAGGAAGCTAATGTTTGAAATGTTTCTCATTAAAACGCAGTAATAAATGCAGTTTTTTTTTCTGTTGCAGAATCTCGCAGCCTGCTATCTGGCCCTGGGTAAAACAGGAGCTTCACCAGGATGCAAGGACCAGGATACAAGGTTCCTGGGGGCGTGGCTTGTTAAGCACACAAACTTCTAATCACCGCCCATTCTCTCTAGAGGACCCGCCCACTCGTGCTGGAGGAAAGCGTTTCCTCTCTACCAGCTGTGCAAACTTCACAGCTGGCTAACTCCAGACTTCTTGCTTAGACATCATTTGCAAGAGACTGCGCGAAGAACAAACATACAAGTAAAACAAATGCGTACGACTCGCACTAAGACACGCAAATAAACCCGTGCTTTCTGTCGTTATATTCCGTGGAAAGTCTGATATCTAGTCGTCTGTATCGGATTTAATGCGATCTGATTGTAAAGACAGCTTCAGCACGGGTTTACACACAGTGTGCTTGTTTTCTTTCTCTGGACTCAGAAACTATTGCAGGAAATGATTTTGGTCTGTCTGTCATGTCTGATCAATCTGAAAGAGATCAACACTCACCACATTAGTGAGAAAGTCGGACTCGTTCAGGTCCTCCAGGTCCAACAGGTTGGGATTAGGGAAAAGTTTGTCCGAGGTGAAACTGTCCAATATGGTGTCCATATTGGTGATGAAGGGAACTCGATTGGATGAATAATGTCTCAAATGCGTGAAGATGCACACCAAAATCTACAATCAGACAGTAAAATCAGACAGAAAATTGCAGCCCTTCTGCAGCCTAAGCCACTCGCACTCGTCTGATCTGTGATGTCTCCGTCATCCGAGTCGGATTAACAGCTGCTGGATTCACTGTCCGGTTCAGTCTGAGTGAATTAACGCGAGCCGTGTGCGCGTGTCTCTGCTAAATGTCTCATTCATCAGCGCTGTCCCCAAGGACCAACCATGCTCATTAATATTATAATGAGCCACGCCCCGTCTTCTCTTTTTACACGCCCCGTTCACGCCCACTGTGCGGCTCTTCTTAAAGCGACATGAACATTTATTTACTGAGCAGTTCCGTAACTGTCAGATTCAAGTCTCCTTGAAATCCAATCTGAAGTCTTGTGGCTTTTTGTACAAATATGGCTGCCTTAAGGTTATCTATAAGCTAGTGCGCTCCAACTCAGTGGACAAAATACACATTTAGAAGATACACATTCAAAATGTACAGTCTCTCTACCAGCGATACGGATCAACTATTTTTATGACATCATTCAGCACTTCAGCTTCTCATCAGATTTTCTATCCAATCAAATGCTCTCTAGAATCTGAACTGTCCCGCATCCGACATTATAAAAATCCATGGCTTCATTCAAAATCGCGTACTGTGTCAGTACCTACTGCCTTCGTTTCAGTACCTACTGCACGGCCGTTGATGCAGTACGTACTGATCAGTATAAGTGTGTAACATGAATACAATTCGGATGTACTACATCTGCTATGTTAGCATTGTCATGTGACCTACGACTTAAAAAGAGACAATGTGCTGCGTTCTGCCATCTTTGGATTCTGACAGCTGTTCTGCATCAGTCGCATTGCATTATGGGATAGCGCAGTGTGCATTACTTCCAGACTTCACAATCTCTGCGGATGCAGTAGGTCATCCAGGTATTTCTCACCTACTGTTTTATGAATACTGAGAATTCGGACATACTACTTCTTTGGTGTACTGCTTTTTGCCTACTGTATAGTAGTGTAGTAGGGATATTCGGATGCAGCCCATGGTACTAGCCGTCAAGTACAGCTTAGGCCAGGCTGTGAGGTAAGCTAAACACTATTCACGATTTTAAAAGGGGAGGAGCTACTCAATATGTCCTGCCCTGATTTCCTGTTTCAGTGAAAATTACGTCAACACATTGAATAATGCTGCGTGTTTCAAGGCATTTCACAGAGACTTTAGATTCGATTTAATCTATATATGATTTAAGACATATATGATTTAAGACATATATGATTTAAGCAAGATAGATCTTCTAAACAGTATAAAGCACATGAAATATCTTTCTTTTTAGTATTTGGTGCATGGTGTATCTTTCATTTAGTCATCTTCAGTAACTGCTTCATCCTGTTGAGGGTCGTTGTGGATCTACAAGGAAGGAGATCTACAGTCACCGTCCACACACACATTCACACTTTAACATATCCAATCCACTAATCTGCATGTTTTTGGACAGTGGAAGGAAACAGGATTACCCAGAGGAAACCCACGAAAACATGGGGATCAATCCACATGTTTTCTGGAGTCCACCATGAACCCACATTGTGCACCTTGACTTCAGAAATTTGCAATGAAAACAGCAACGTCCCAGAGGAATTCCTTGTACGCAGATCAGGGGTGTCCAATCTTATCCAGAAAGGGCCTGTGTGGGAGCAGGTTTTCATATCAACCAAGTAGCAGCCACACCTTACAGTCTATTGAAAGCAAAACTTTAAACAGGTGGAATTGGGAGTGGCTCCTGCTTGATTGGAATGAAAACCTACACCCACACCAGCCCTTTCTGGATAAGATAAGAAGACACCCTCGAAGAAGAGCAACAAAAAGGTGGCATGTTGTCTTGTTTAAAAGGGCGAGTAACAATGAATCTAAGGAAGCATGCATTTAACCATTAAAAAGATGTATTAACTCATTGCAAGCAACAATATCTCGCTTTGAGGTTTCTTTGCTGAGAATAACTGCATTTTGCTCTTAAATAAATAACAAGGTTGAAAGTAACAAGGTTGAATTCTTCAGCATGGAATCAGCAAGCACATAAAATATCCTTAATTAGCATCCGTACCAATGGCATGAGGATATGATGGGTATTTGTAACAGGGTTGGGTCTTCAAAGTGCACGCAATATCTCAAATGTCACTGAAAATAAAGGGAAAAAAAGAATGAGAACTTCTTCTACCCATCGTTGAACATGTGACGTAGATTATTCCAAATATTTCAGAGGAGTGGATGTGTTCAGATAACAGGGTTAAGTGAATGTTGGGGCAAATAAAATATATATTTTTAATAACACATAATGGATGACTCGTGGAAAACAATGTTTCAGGCCTGTTAAATGGACTCAAATATTTTTTGAAGTATTATAGTATCAGTTGTGTAGTAATTATAGTTACAGTTACATTTATATAGCACTTTTCTAGACACTCAAAGCGCTTTATATAGTATTGGGGGGAGTCTCCTCAACCACCACTAGTGTGTAGCATACACCTGGATGATGCGACGGCAGCCATAGTGCGCCAGAACGCCCACCACACACCAGCTATTAGTGGCGAAGAGAGAGTGATGTAGCCAATTAAGGAATGGAGATTATTATGGGGCGTGATAGAGAAGGGCCAATGGAGGACACCGGGGTTACACCCCTACTCTTTACAATAAGTATCCTGGGATTTTTAATGACCACAGAGAGTCAGGACCTCGGTTTAACGCCGAAAGACAGTGCTGTTTTTACAGTATAGTGTCCCGGTCACCACGCTGGGGCATTAGGACCCACACAGACCACATGGTGAGCGCCCCCTGCTGGCCTCACTAATACCACTTCCAGCAGCAACCCTAGTTTTACTCCGGAGGTCTCCCATCCAGGTACTGGCCAAGCTCAACCCTGCTTAACTTCAGTAGGAAACCAGGTGACAGCTGCAGGGTGATATAAATCTGACGGACTATATAATTATGGTGGACTAGGACAGATATTATTTGTTTTCATTATTTATGTTTCATTATGTATATCAACATGCACAGAGGTTGTTGTAAAGGACAATTTACCCATGCTTAAAATGCCTTTTACCTTTTCTTTATGTACATATTTATGAAATATCAGTTGGACAATGTCCAGTCACAATTATGAACATATAGTGAAAAACTGAAGAGGGTGGTGTATATGTTGCTGGTGGCAGCACTGGTATAAAAGTTAGCGAAGGTTCTTCCCTGATCTGCCATCATGCTGGTTTTCACACTGCAAGCTCTGTATGAGGGTAGCATGATCATGCAGTCGCTAGCATTGCTGCCTCACAATACCATGGTCCATGCGGGTTACGTCCGGGTTCTCTGGTTTCTTCCCACCTCCTAAAAAACATAGTAGGTGGATTGACTACTCTAAATTGCCTCTAGTTGTGAATATGTGTGTGTGTGTGCATGCTGTGCATGCTGTGCATGTTGTGCATGTTGTGCATGTTGTGCATGTTGTGCATGTTGTGCATGCTGTGCATGTTGTGCATGCTGTGCATGTTGTGCATGCTGTGCATGTTGTGCATGTTGTGCATGTTGTGCATGTTGTGCATGTTGTGCATGTTGTGCATGGTGCTCTGTGATAGAATGGCATTGCATCCAGTGTTCCCAGGTTAGACTTGCTTAACAGCCCGTGCTGTTCTTGTTGCAGATTCTGACGTCAAGAAACTCCACACACCTAATCATGAAAAAAAGCAAAACAAAAACAAAAAAACAAACAAACAATACAGGTGAAATCCAGTTTGACTGGTCAAATTAGTCAAGTCTCATGTCCAGAAATCCAGATTGGAGTTGAAACCACATACAAAATGTGTCTTGAATTCTGTTGGGAGAAATTGGAAATAAGTGTGTGTGTGTGTGTGTGTGTGTGTGTGTGTGTGTGTGTGTGTGTGTGTGTGTGTGTGTGTGTGTGTGTGTGTGTGTGTGAGTGAGTGTTTGTGTATGTTTACTGTTAAGACTGCAGAAAATCTTTTTTTTTTTTTTTTTAAGTCAGATACACCTAGAAACATTAGATTTGCCAGTCGGAACACATTCTGAATTGGATGCATGAATTGGATATACACACTTGTGCCATGTTTGTCATGAATAGATTAATTTGTTTGTGGAATAAGACAAAATTCAGTACATGAGACAACACACAAATTTACATCTACAGTCTTAATACAGTTTTATGGCACTACATTGAAATGTCCTGTTGGTTCAGGTCTCTTTCCCACTCGGTGGTCCAGATTACAGTGGACCCAGACTGCACCCTATTACACTCTGGCATTAACATAGCTAGGATCCAGGTGTGACCCTGTTACTGTGTTTTAAAACCTGTATTAACTGCAACTTTAACACAATGGTCACATACTTCCCACACACAGAGGTATGGGAAAATGTCTCGGAGTGTCTAGCCACCGACATGCACTGCTGGTCAAATGTTTGTGGACAGAGGACTTTTCAAAATCTTTGCAATGAATAAGCAATTTTTAATCACGTGAAAAGGAACTTATCCTATCATAAAGACTAACCATGTTGATTTTGTGTACAACAGAATCACATAGTTTTCTTGTGACAACAAGGCAACAATTTGATGAATACGTTCATCAAAAAGAACTCTTTTAGCGGCTACTGTACACAAGTGCTGCACACACTTTATTTATATGAACAGTCAGCTTTTCCAGGACAGCCCTGAGGTTTGTGGAGATGGTTAGATCTCTCTTTAGATCCAATTTCGCTCAGAACAGCTCCATGGGTTAAGGCTAGTCAGGCCATTATATTACTGACACCACTTTCCTTTCTTTTTCCTTTTTAAATATATCTTACATAGTTTTCAGGAAGTTAAATGAGAAATAAAACACAGCATGGCATTCTACATGGTGTCCCAAAAGTCACCACACATAGGGGAAATTAACCATTTTTAGCAAAATGTAACTTTCTTTACATCCTCTAGACATCTGCCATTTCTTTGTAAACACACACATGGCATCGTCTCACCCAACAGTGCCATGTGTGATGTGCTTGCCATGTTTCGTGTTAAAGTCCACCACAGTCTTGCGACAGCTTCCTGATCAAGCCATGAGAATGATTTCAATACGATCTTATTTTTTGTCAAAAGCATTCTTAAAGGCTGTCTGAAAAGAAATATACAGTTGCCATCAAAATTATTCAGCCCCCATTGCAAATCATGTTTACTGTAGAAATGTACAGACTTTCAGCTGTTTGAAATGAACAAATCAAACAAAAGCAACTGAAATAGTTCAACACAATGAATGCTTCAAGTGGTTTCTCCAAATTCAACTGAAAATGCAACTTATAATGACTTCTCCGGTTTCAAAATTATTCAACCTCTTCACGGTAAGCATCTTGAGTACTCAGTAGAGCACCTTTTTGCTGTTATGACCTGCTGCAAATGAGATGCAGAGCCAGACATCAGCTTCTAGCAGTGTTCCTGAGGAATCTTAACCCATTCCTCATGAGCAATGGCCTCCAGTTCAGTAATGTTCTTGGTTTTGTGTGCTGCAACCGCCTTCTTCAAATCCCATCAGACATTTTCTATGGGGTTCAAGTCAGGTGACTGAGATGGCCCTGTAGAATCTTCCAGGAATTCTTCTGCAACCAAGCCTTGGTGGAATTTGAGGTATGCTTGGAATCATTGTCCTGTTGGAAAGTCCTATAACGGCCAAGCTTCAGCTTCCTCACAGATGGCATGATGTATCCTCCTAGGATTTCCTGATACTTCAATGAATCCATCTTGCTTTCCACATGCTGCAGGTTTCCAGTGCCAGAGGATGAAAAGCAGCCCCAGAGCATCACCGAGCCACCACCATGTTTGACTGTGGACAGAGTGTTCCTTCTTCATTCTTCTTCCTCCAGACATACCGCTGATCCATCATGCGGAAAAGTTCCAGTTTTGTTTCATCGCTCCACAGAACAGAATCCCAAAACTTCTGTGTCTTATTTATATGATTTTGTGTGACTTTTCTTGTGCTTTTGGGTCAGTAGTGTTGTACGTCTTGGAGTTCTGGCATGGAAACCTTCTGCGTTTAGTACGCACCTTACTGTGCTCACTGAAACCTCAGTGCCTGTTGCCACCAAGTCTTGCTGCAGGTCTTTTGTAGTCACTTGAGGGTTTTTCACAACCTGCCTTCTCAGAAATCTGGTTCCAGCCATTGATAGCTTCTTTTTTTTAAAAATATGTATATAATATGTATGTGTGTGTATGCGTGTATGTATGTATGTATGTATATATATATATATATATATATATATATATATATATATATATATATATATATATATATATTATAAAAACTACGTATGAAAAATTTTGGAAGAATTGATTGATTTCCAGTAACGGCACACCCGAAAGTGTTTTATTTCTCTTATACCAATATAATTATTAATTAGATAAAGTTATAAATTTTTGTCTGTTTATAGTTACAAGTTAGTTTCTGGTATCACCTATGTTGTAACAGTTGTCTTGTTATAAACTGTTTTTGTTCTCTCTGTTGTTGTTTTTTCTCCCTCTTAGTAAGACCAAAAACAATTTGCAGCTTTCCATAATGCACAAAAATCTTCTGTCCAGAAAATCTACTGACACTGGAGACTCCTTCGATACATGCCCAATGAACATCTCCAAACAAAAAATGATTAAACGCATTTCTAAATCTGTTTATTTACTCTGCCAAACATGTCTTGTGTATATTGTTACTATAGAAATAATCACCTATTAGAACAAGTGTATTCATCTAAACTGCCATACTGTTATAGAAAATTATTCAGCACCTTCTGACCAATCGGGACTGAGGATAAAAGAATGCTGTTGTATAAATGCCAAAGAGCAATGGTAAACTACCTACAAAGCTTTAACAGGTGGTGTGATTCCTCACTATGAAAACTGTACTGCTGTGCAATATAATTTAAAAGATGGGTGAACTACACTGCTAACACAGTGTGAATGACGTTAATACAAGCATCAATTGAATTTATTCAGCTCCCCTATTCGTTTCATAACCCACTGTTTCAGATAGAGAGATGGCCCATGTTTTACTGACTCAATTAGAAACCACTGGAACACACAGAGATAATGGAGAGCAGTTTTCCACTGCTTTTAGCGTAAAGGCTTCAGGCAAATGTGATATGAGGAAATGCCCTCGATTTTCTTTCTCTTTCTACTCATGCCTCAAAAGAAAGAATTCTCATGTGTATATAATCTCAGCAGAATAGAGGAATACATAATGGCCGTCTTTATATTACCTGGCAGTAGACAGTAGTGTAAGGTGTATATGAAGTAAAGTTTCATGTTTTAATTGCTTTATTTGCTCTGGTTGATTATTTGAGCCAAAACTTCCCACTGATCCTCAATGGTTCTCTAAATGTTAACAATGCTATTTCTTGTATCAATGTATATTGATATGCAAGTTTGATGGTTTCCTAATGGGATTTCAGAGGGTTACTTTGTGGTTATAGGCTGTGGGGTAATGGGGATTCAGGTGATTCAAGTAATAAGGAAACAGGAAATAATCTGATATTTTAATTCATGACTAGAGACGTGTAACTGGCAAATATTCTATTACTATTTAACAATAACACCATGTATATATCCTGGATCTGCAACTAAGTAGATGCCATTAAGCCATTTCCCAATAGGAAGTGAAACCTAATATATTTATTTTCTTCAGAATAGAACTAAAACCAGTAACTAGCATTTAAACCACCTGAATTTACTGCATAGAAAAATAAAGTGTTCTAGACAGTAACTCTGAATCTACTGAATGAAATCAACCATCAAAGTAATATTTAGAGTATATTACTTTTTAAGCCTATACATACAGAAGGCGAATAAAATAAAACAAAACCCAACATAAAGTCTGTTAGTAAGGTGTTGGGTCACCACAAGCTGTGAACTTCATTACTCTTCGGCATCGGTGCTGCAAATCTGTGGAAATGTACTGGAGCTAGAAACGCTGTACTTACCAAAGATATTCCCTCAGTTGGTGTTTTTTGAGCACTGTGTAACCCACCACTCCAAAATCCCCCATAGGTGTTCAAATGGGTTGCGATCTGGTAACTGTGATGATCATTTGCATCCTCATCAAATCATTCAGTGAGCCCTCTTGCCCTGTCGATGGAAGGGGGAGGGGGAGGGGTGGTCATCCTGAAAGAGACGACTCTCATCAAGATAGAAATGTTTCATCATAAGATAATGGTGATCAGTAAGAAAAACTCTGTATTGATTTGCAGTGACTCATCTCCCTAAGGGGAAAAGTGGAGCCAAACCATATCAGCAAAAATAAAGAAATGCCCCACACAGCCTAATAGAGCCACCAATCTTTCCTTTGATTTGTTACCCATCTCTACATACACAGTTCGACCCAGTGCAGTACTACTTGTTTTTTGTTTGTTTGTTTTACAAACCAGTATAATTAGATTTGTAACCTGCTTTTTATTATGGTGGTGTTGTTTTTCATGTTTCCTGTCACAGATATTTTTTCAAAGCCAAAAGAAATAGTCATCCTTTTAGAAATTAGGTCTGTAGGAAGGAGGAAGGAAGCTGGTTGCATAAGTGTGAACATGCCTTAACTAATACTTTGTTAAAGCACATTTTGCTTGTAATACAGCACTCCAGTCTTTTTATTACAATTCTACCAGTTCTTGCACATCTTGATTTGGCAATTTTATTCCACTCTTTCTTGCAAAAATGCTCCAGATCTATCAAACTGTGAGGGGATCTCCTGTGTACAGCCTTCAAGTCATTTCACAGGTTTCTATAGGATTTAGGGCTGGACTTCTTCTTCTGAAGCCATTCCTTTGTCGAATTTGGATGTGCTTTGTGCCATTATTGTGCTGGAAGGTGACGTTTGTGTAACAGAAGCCTGCAGGTTTTGTGCCAAAATACCAATGACCAATAGTTGGCAGATGTCTTGCATGCCTTGCGATGATTTAACAGTTCAGTTCTTGGATCACTTTTTGCCTCAGTTATAAGCCACTTTTGGAGAATTAATACGAGGAATAAATATAAACGTTAACAGCTTAATGGTCTTATCAGGCAATGATTACTTAAATGATTATCTACATAATTGAATTTCCAGAAAACAGAATATACAATTTACCAATCACGCAGTTTGCTTAGAATGGACTTGTTGGTGTTTGCAGGCTTGCATGGCCGTATTATTAAAAACCAGCAGGTCCTATCTCATAGTCAAGAGGCCGATTGACGTCAAAGAGCATGCAGGCTCCACTTAAACCATGCCTCCTACCATCTCTCTATCCCCCCCACCGTATGCCTCTCTGTTACTCTCCATTGCTACTGCGGTTGTCATGGTAATGCTCACACCTGGCTGATTTAACGTGCGCTCTCTAAGTCCCGTCCCTGAGGCTTTTACAGCTGTGTAAGCCCAGCTTCCGTCCATCCTGTACTCATAAACACACACATCACAGAGTGGTTAACAAGCTGTGGGGACAACCGTTAACATGCTGCCCATACCAGTCTATACCAGTCAGTGAAGGAGTAAAGCTCTCACTCGGTCAGACTGATCTCAGATCAGTATAATTACATCCATCCTTCTTTACATTGCTAAGTCATTTCCATTATGCAATGTCCATGGTGTACAATCTGCACATGCTTTTCAACATCTTGTTCGTCATTGATATCTGTACAACATTAAAATAAGGGAACTATTTTGCACCTAGGACAGTTCCTAGGAGTTAATTAACCCCTGAAATGTTTATTGTGTTCCGCTGAACTGGAAGGGGAAGGGGATGCTTTGTATCTCTAACTCCACCACTTTGTATTTTGCAGTTAGATTCCTAAACAGATGTTTATTTATTTCTGCATTGAGTGATGCTTGGAAATTGATCCCAGCTCAGAGTCCCTCTCTCTCAAAACCAATTCTACTTGTCTACATATGCTCCTGTCTTGAATATACAATAATGACTGACAGCGTTCCATTGGTCAGAATTAATACACTGCTGTGAAAGAGAGAAATTATTCCATTACTTTTCCATAGGGGAAAAAACTGCATGGACCACATGACATTTAACTAATAGACACTGAACCTGAGCCATGACGGTAGAATGAGAAAGGTCTATTTTTAGCTGTGTTTTTAATTAATGAAAGTAAAAAGCACATTTCTACTGGAGAGAACGATACAGAATTCAGAACTAACTGTTCCCTGGTTGAGTATCTGTGTATTTCTAACCTTCTTTGGAGGGTGTGGGGTGCTGACATGATTTCCATGACTATAGAAACTAAATCTAGCAGTTGTGACAAAAGCATATCTATCACATGGAGCTTAAGGTAGAAGCTCAAAATGTCGACAGCATTCTATAATATGAGAATAAAAGAAAGGTCATGACCTCTTAAATCTGAGTTCAACCATAACATTAGATATATAGGCTCCAAACATGGAACAGTCCGAAATTGAAGCGACCAGACTTCATTAATTAATTAACATCTCTCGCTTCCTGTTAACCTCATGAAGCATGATGACCCACAGTCACGTCAGTGGAAGAGTGGGAAAGATTTATTAGCTGCTCAGCTACAGATCATTTCACAATCATATAGTAATTATTGACTATTATTACATTCTGGAGCACTAATAAAGTTCATTTTCTCCGCAACTGGAACATTTATGTAGATGCAAAATAATCTAGGTGTAAATCTGTATTGTAGTATGAGTGTGTCACGTCTCTTGTTCACACTCCTCCAGAACATCCACTTTTCCCCTGACTCTTCCCTCCGTCTTCAATATTCATAGCTAATTATACACATTGTTGAATGTTCCCTCGGAGCACGCTCAGTGGCACTGTGTGAACACAGGTTAGACTGCAGTACATTAGAGAAAGAGAGCAAGCCAGAGAGAATGAGTGATCATACCTCTCTTCAAGCAGTAGCACTCAGAAAGGCTTCCACTCTGTAATTACAAACCACAACATGCACTTTGAATGGGATGTGATTATACTGTGTGTGTGTGTGTGTGTGCGTGCGCGCGTGTGTGTGTGTGTGCGTGCGTGCGCGTGTCTGCGTGTGTGTGTTTGTGTGTGCGCGCGTGTGTGTTTGTGTGTGCGCGTGTGTGTTTGTGTGTGCGCGCGTGTGTGTGTGTGTGTGCGCGTGTGTGCGTGTCTGCGTGTGTGTGTGCGCGTATGTGTCTGCGTGCGCGCGCGCGTGCGCGCGTGTGCCTATCTTTTCAGTTTCTATTGCTGAAATGACCTGATACCATTCTACATCAACTCCAGGGCCGTTGAAGGATTAATAAAGTAAAAAATGATTCAAACAGGCAGTGAGAGATATTTTGAGCTTATACAGATGATACTGTGTAGGTTTTTTTCGCAACACATTTCAATTAATATTTATAATAAACAGCAGCAATTTTTTATGTTTATACATGAGGAGGCCCTCTTCAGTTCAGATCACAACTTTTCAGTAGGGTTCAAACACTGAGATGGCCACAAGAAAGTCTGTGCATACTTACATACTTAAGACTGTGCATACTTACAACCATTTCTGTGCTGATTTAGGTGTACCGTGTATGCAAACGTTCATTTTTGCTTTCAGTCTGTAGAACGCAAAATATGTTTGTCATCATCATGTAGAAGTCCTTTCAACAGCATTGAAAGCATCTCAAATTGCCTCCATCAAGAGGTTAAGACTAATAATCACTACTACACAGTTGTATGCAAAAGTTTATGCACCCCGGCCAAATGACACGTTTTGCTGATTTTTATTTCTATCGCTGTGTTTACTACAAAAATCAGCAAAATGTGTTACATTCTTTTTTTTAAACGATCTTTTAAAAATGTAAAGAAATGCTATAGTAATTGTGCAAAGTTTTAGACACATTCCTAAACTATGTCAGTACTTAGTAACATCCCCTTTGCTCCAGTTTCTTCCCCAGTCCAAAGATATGTGTTGTAGGCTGATTGGCATGTCTAAATTGTCCATAGTGTGTGATTGAGTGTGTGTGTGTGTGTGTGTGTGTGTGTGTGTGTGTGTGTGTGTGTGTGTGTGTGTGATTGTGCCCTGCGACACATTGTATGTTAAATTGTATGCCATTATATATTCTCTGTAATGTTCTGATAGTGACAGTATTTGTTCATTATCTTGTCACATTAATAAATCTGCAATCAACCAAAATGATTATATGTAGACGTGTATTGAGAAATATTCTACAGGGTCTCCGTACATGGGGGAAATGAAAACATTTTAGCGAAATGTCTTCCAAAAATGTTCAATACTTTTTTTTTTTTATAGTTTTTATTATATATATATATATATATATATATATATATATATATATATATATATATATATATATAGTTAGAAATTCTATATTATTTTCAGATAGCCTTTAAGAATGCCCTTGACAAAAGAAGAACGTATTGAAATCATTCTCAGCTGGATTGTGAAGCTGCCGCAAGGTTTCGATGGACTTTAACAGGAAACATGGCAAGACATGTCACATCACACATCACACTGTTGCCAAACAAATTCAATGAGACTAGAAGTGTTGTGCACTAAGAGAGAAGTGGACGTCCACCATTATCCACTGATGAAGGCACAACTGATGTGATACTGGAAAACATAGTTTCTCCTATGTATGAAGAATTTGGGACAGCCTGTATTATAACAAAATTGAATAATATTACAATTACCCCTACCCCAACATATAGACACACCAAACACAGCATGAAATTCCACACAGATGGCAATTACGGGTAAACCAAGCAAAATGTATTTTTTGAGTCTATTGTCTCGGCTTGTGCTATTTGCTACACTCACATACAGTGCTATTTATCTAGAGATACATGAAAGAACTCAAAAACCAAAATGGTGCTTGAGTCTCTTGAGTCTTGAATAGAGAGTTTGTTTTGCTGTAGGTAAATGTAGGTGCTTACAAAAATTGCCTGGCACCCTCATCCAAATTTTTTAGTCCACTAACTTCAGCAACACATTATTGCACTGTTATCTCCTGCTGATGTTTTTCCATGAAAAAAAAGAATCTACAAATGAATAAAAACTCATTAATCAACTGCCAATCTTTTATGTATGAATGAATGAATGCCTTTTATTGTCACTATACATATGTACAATGAAATTAAGAGCCACTCCTTTTTGTTCCGTGCAAACATGTACATTCAATAAACAAGAAGAATAAACAGATACACTGCTACTGGTACACTGCTAGTATTTTACAGAAATGTCACAGGGGGTTATTATCTTTGAGGGAAGGTAAATCTGGACTATCCTCAGATGTGCTGTTGTCTAAACGGAGTTATAAACTAACTGTTTCTGAGCAAGACCACGTCTGAGGAACTCATATCTAAGACTTAGTGGAGGGACTGGCTACATTATCTAGTGCAAAACAGAAGTCACGCAGAACCTCAGCCCAAATTCTCAGAGTTCATCCTCCATTAAGGCCATTCTGTGAATTCTCTTATATTTACAAAAGTGGATGATGTTGCCATGTAACAGTAGGATCGCACAATGCTACACAACTTGCTTTCACCACTGCTTTCCACTCTCTTTTACTCTACTGCTATTCATACACTTTATTTTTCTGCCTGTTTCTCTTCCAGTCTGATTTCCTCTCCTTCCACATTCCATTTCAGTTTCACAGTAACGTCCTGTGTAGTGACGAAGCAGACAGCAGTGATCCTCCACTGCTAATAAATGCTGCTTACAGTGCTACATTGTTCGATACAGTCCTTTCTGGAAGCAAGGCAGTGCTGATAGCCATCAGTGTACTTCAATATTCCAATGGGTAGGGTTTGTGTGTGTTTGTGTGTCTGACTGTGTCTGTTGCGGTCGAGAAAAGGACGTGATAACCTTCCGAGGGATGCTCAAATCGTTGAAATGCCTTTTCATTTTCATTCAGAAATTTAGAAACACAACCCTCCGCTGTTCATATACCATTTAGAACTCTACACATGGTCACATTCTTAATCTTCGTGCTCAAAATCTCAAAACTCCCATTATATTAGAGTTGCAGACTTTAATGTTTTAGCTAGACTAAACCATGGATGAAGCCATGGAGGTTAAATTGAGCAGGAACTCCTCCACCCCTGGTTTCTGTCAATAATTAGCTGGTTTATGCTGAGTAGATGACACTGACTGAACCCCAGGCCTCCTCGCCCCACATCACTGCCTGATCTCATTAATGCTCTTGTGGATAAATGAACATAATGTTCTTAGTATCATGGTTTGGGCCAGTTTTGCTGCATCTGGACCAGGGTGGCTTGTCATCATTAATGGAACAAGAAATTCTGAATTACACCAGTGAATTCTAAAGGAAAATGTGAGGACATCTGTTTATGAATTGAATCCCGAGAGAAAGTGGGTCATGCAGCAAGACAATGATCCTAAGCACATTCTAGTCGTTCCACCAAAGAACGGTTAAAGAAGAATAAAGTTAAATTTGGAATGGCCACGTCAAAGTCCTGACCTTAATCCAATAGAAATGCTGTCGAAAGATCTGAAGCAAGCAGTTCATGTGAGGAAACCCACCAACATCCCAGATTTGAAGCTGTTCTGTACTGAGGAACGGGCTAAAATTCCTCCAAGCCGATGTGCAGGACTGATCAACAGTTACTGGAAACATTTATCTGCAGTTATTGCTGCACAAGGAGGTCACACCAGATACTGAAAGCAAAGGTTCATATACTTTCGCCACTCACAGATATGTATTATTGCTCATTTTCCTCAATAAATAAATGACCAAGTATAATATGTTTGTCTCATTTGTTTAATTGGGTTCTCTTTATCTACTTTTAGGAAAATATGATGATGTTTTAGGTCAGATTTATGCAGAAATATAGAAACTTCACAAACTTTCAAGCACCACCGTAATACAGTTTCACACAGCTTTATAAAGAAAAGCTTTCATTCCAAAAAGTGTTTAATTTGCATGGTTTTTTTACTGCATAATTTGACTTTGCCAGAAAGTACAAAGAACGTCCAAAACTGTAAGGTCTGTTTTCAATTGTAGTTAGTTAAATTAAGTCTGTATACAGAAACTAATATACTGAAAACCTGTTTTAATTGCATTTACATGATGTCAACGTTGCATGAATTGCATATAATAACATAACTGAAGCAGTACTGTTTCCAGATTGTTGTCACACGTGAAAGAAATAGAGCTCCTCCGCTTCATCCCTCCCAATTTATCCTGTTGGACATGATAAAGAGGTGTTGTACACCCATAAAACGCAACACTGTGTTTGTATGTATGTTCCAACCTGTGGGCTTTTCATGCAGGATGCATGTGCGTGAACTCAGTACGTGCTTTATTTGATCTGAAAATCACAGTGAACGTTCATAGCAAATGTGAGAATTCAGGTTAAACAGGAATTATCTATAATGGAAAGATGGGAAACTAGGCTAAGAGATGCACGTTAACACTGAACCAGCCTTCACCAAGTGATAGAGAAACAATAGGGTAGAAATTTGATTAAGGGCTAAACCAATGATACGACAAAAGCAAAGATAGAACTAAAGCCGGGAAAAAAAGCATGTCAAAACAAACAAAAGCACATGACATGAATGCAGTGCTCGCTATGCTAGGAAACGCATCCTGGGCTGAGGGGGAATATGTGCCATACTGTATGGACTGCATTTGAAATAGGACAGATTTTCTGTTGTTGTTACATTATGTAATGAAATCTTCATTTCTAAATTCTTAGAAAGCTTGATTTCTTGATTTTTTTTATTTTATTTTATTTTATTTTATTTATAGATTTTCTAACTTGGTGGATATTCAACATGGACTTACAATTAACCATTCCTTTCCAAGTTGTACAACTTGACTTAACTACATTGCAGTGTTTGTTCAAATTCATATGAATTGCTCAGGAGATGAGTTTAGAACATAAAAAGGGGCTTAAAAGATATCATGAACACATGAACATCACATAGACATGTTGATACATTGTCATCTGTTGCTACTAGACTTCTATAGCAGCCTTCTGATAATATCTTATGCTTTAGGTGTGTCTCAAACCTTGTTTGGCGGCCATATGAACAGCAAGGGGCAAACTGTCCCAGGCCATCAGAGAGGCAAAGCGTGCACACCAAATCTGTGTGCTGGTCGGCACTACACTTACTGCGCTATTTTCCTGTTTTAATAATACTGTACTGTCCTGTGTTGTTAGCACACGTTTGCATGTGCACTTTATGTAAAAATGTGTAGATCTTATTGAGTTCTGTGTCATCTCATGTGGTTAGTGTCTTGTTTTATGTAGCACCGTGGTCCTGGAGGAATATTGTTTCGTTTCACTGTGTACTGTACCAACTGTATATGGTTGTGTGGCTTTATTGTATTTGGACAATAAAGCCACTTGAACTTGATCATATCATCTGAATACTCCACAAATACACACCCCTTCCATTTATTCTAACTACAGCCCTGGACTAAATGATGCAACACCCAATTAAACCTATGATTGAGTTACATATGAATTATCTGAATCAAGGAGACATTTAACAATGCTGCAGCTCTCTGTTACTGAGCAGTGGTGCCTAGAGAGTTCTTCATTATTGTCTCCTAAGAGCCTTCTTCAGAGCAGTTTAGTCACTTTCGTCTGGAGGAAGGTGCTAGATGTATTTTGTCACAATTCCACATGGATGCCCCGTATAATATCTGTGGTCTTCACATGTTGGTGGCCCTCGTGCCCTTGAGCAAGGTGCTTGAACCCAAGCTGCTGTAGGGGTGAGACAAAATAAAGCTTCATTCAGCACACTTCTACCGTATATCACCCCGGAAGAGTAATGGTGTATCCAAGCAACAGGCTCTTGCAATTTTGCAAGAGAAATGGTACAGAATAAGCTAAAGACATAATATAAAAGATTCATATATGATATGTGGACAGTTCTTGAGGGTCCGGGGTGCAAGGGCACAATCGCCCCAAACATCAGTGATTATTACCACACCAATTCCTGATTCTGATAGGTCAGAAGGTGTTGATTAATTTTCTGTGACAGCATTTTTGACAGTAGCAGCTGCAAGGCAAATTACAGGTTTATATTAGTGAGCTTGTTCTAATATATTGTTATTTCTCTAGTGGGACTTGAACGGTTCGTGCTCCACATTAACAGTTGTTTTTAATGTGTAATATGTTGATATGGTGAAGAAGGAAGGAGTTTCCAGTGTCAGCAATACAACTTTAGTGCAATATACCATTTTATCAAAATAAAATGATTTTATATTGCTATCGCATTGCTAGAAAGAGACGAACAAAAGATACATGACATAGGCACAGATTACAGTGCATCTGGAAAGTATTCACAGCGCTTCACTTTTTCACATTTTATTATGCTACAGCCTTATTCCAAAATGGATTAAATTAATTATTTTCCTCAAAATTCTACAAACAATACCCCATAATGACAACATGAAAGAAGTTTGTTTGAAATCTTTGCAAATTTACTAAAAAAAAAAAAAAAAAAAGCACATGTACACAAGTATTCACAGCCTTTGCCATGCTACTAACAATTGAGCTCAGGCGCATCCTGTTTCCACTCATCATCCTTGAGATGTTTCTACAACTTGATTGAAGTCCACCTGTGGTAAATTCAGTTGATTGGACATGATTTGAAAAGGCACACACCTGTCTATATAAGGTCTCACAGTTAACAATGCATGTCAGAGCACAAACCAAGCCATGGAGTCCAAGGAATTGTCTGTAGTCCTCCGACACACGATTGTATCAAGGCACAGATCTGGGGAAGGTACAGAAACATTTCTGCATAATTGAAGGTCCCAATGAGCACAGTGGCCTCCATCATCCGTAAATGGAAGAAGTCTGGAACCAGCAGGACTCTTCCTAGAGCTGGCCGCCCGGCCAAACTGAGCGATTGGGGGAGAAGGGTCTTAGTCAGGGAGGTGACCAAAAACCCAATGGTCACTCTGACAGAGCTCCAGCGTGTCTCTGTGGAGAGAGGAGAACCTTCCAGAAGAACAACCATCTCTGCAGAACTCCATCAATCAGGCCTGAATGGTAGAGTGGCCGGATGGAAGCCACTCCTCAGTAAAAGGCACATGACAGCCCGCGTGGAGTTTGCCAAAAGGCACCTGAAGGACTCTCAGACCAACGATTGAACAAAGATTGAACTCTTTGGCCTGAATGGCAAGCGTCATGTCTGGAGGAAACCAGGCACCACTCATCACCTGACCAATGCCATCCCTACAGTGAAGCATGGTGGTGGCAGCATCATGCTGTGGGGATGTTTTTCAGCGGCAGGAACTGGGAGACTAGTCAGGATCAAGAGAAAGATGAATGCAGCAATGTACAGAGACATCCTTGATGAAAACCTGCTCCAGAGCGCTCTGGACCTCAGACTGGGGCGAAGGTTCATCTTCCAACAGGACAACGACCCTAAGCACACAGCCAAGATAACAAAGGAGTGTCTACAGGACAACTCTGTGAATGTCCTTGAGTGTCCCAGCCAGAGTCCAGGCTTGAATACGATGGAAGATCTCTGGAGAGATCTGAAAATGACTGTGCACCGACGCTCCCCATCCAACCTGTTGGAGCTTGAGAGGTCCTGCAAAGAAGAATGGGAGAAACTGCCCAAAAATAGGTGTGCCAAGCTTGTAGCATCATTCTCAAAAAGACTTGAGCCTGAAATTGGTGCCAAAGGAGCTTCAACAAAGTATTGAGCAAAGGCTGTGAATACTTATGTACATTTGCTTTTTTGTTTTTTATTTTTAATAAATTTGCAAAGATTTCAAACAAACTTCTTTCACGTTGTCATTATGGGGTGTTGTTTGTAGACTTCTGAGGAAAATAATGAATTTAATCCATTTTGGAATAAGGCTGTAACATAACAAAATGTGCAAAAAGTGAAGCGCTGTGAATACTTTCCAGATGCACTGTATATAGAGTAGGGGAAATAAGTATTGAACATGTCAACATTTTATTTCAGTAAAGATATTTACAATGAGGTTATTCACATGATATTTTCACCAGACATCAGTATTAACTCAAGAAATCAGGAAATATAAAGAATTCACAACATTAAAGTCATATAAATAAAGTTATGTGTAATAAATTGGAATGACACAGGGAAAAAGTATTGAACACACTAAGAAAAAGCAGTTCTCCAAGGCAAGGTAAAGCAAGGAACCAGCTGAAATCCGTAATTTTTTATTATACCTCCTATCTGTGCAAATTAATATCAGCTGGGTTAGCAAATTGGTGGTCTATAAAAAGGCTCTTCATTACCAAGGTGTCACAGAAGAAACATTTCATGATGGCTAAAAGCAAAGAGCTCTCCCAAGACCTTCACAACCTTATTGTTGCAAAACATATTGATGGAATCGGATACAGACGTATTTCAAAACTTCTGAATCTTCTAGTAAGCACCACTGGGGCCATTAAGTGCAAATGGAAGCAACATCACTTTGTCATCAACCAGCCATGCACAGGATCTCCTCGCAAGATTTCTGACCAGGGAGTCAGAAGAATAGTCAGAAGAGTAGCCCAAGAGCCACTTGGAAAGACCACACGGAAAGAGCTCCAGAAACACTTGGAGGCAGCAGGTGCTATCGTCACAGAGAAAACAATAGGCAGTGCACTCCACTGCTCACGCTCACCCCACAAGACTCCATTACTAAAGAAAAGGTATGTTGAAGCTTGTTTAAAGTTTCTACAATTTATTTGGACAAGCCTATAAAATACTGGGAGAGTGTAATCTGGTCAGACGAGAGCAAAATGTAACTTTTTTGGCTGTCATACTACACACCATGTTTGGAGAAGAAATGGCACTGCACATCACCCTAAAAACACTATTTCAACAGTGAAGTTTGGAGGTGGAAGCATCGTGGTGTGGGGCTGTTTTTCATCACATGGTACTGGCAAACTTCATATAATTGAAGGAACGATGAATGGAGCCCTTTACCGGGAGATTCTTGAGAAGAATCTGCTGCCATCCTCCAGGATGATGAAGATAAGACGTGGGTGGAGCTTCCAGCAGGACAACGAGCCAAATCATACAGCAAAGGAACCTCTCAATTGGTTTCAGAGAAATTTAAGTTTAAAGAAGTTTAAAGACAATATGTTTAGAAGAATGGGCCAAAAATCACACCTGTATTCTGCGGCCCATTAATTTCTTCATACAGGAAGCATCTTGAAGCTGTCATTACAAACAAAGACTTCTCCACTAAGTATTAAATAAATTTCAGATAGCGTGTTCAATACTTTTTTCCTGTGTCATTCCACTTATTACACATAAGTTCATTTATATGGACTTTAATGTTGTGAATTCTTTATATTTCCTGATTTCTTGAGTTAATACTGATGTCTGGTGAAAATTTCATGTGAATAACCTCATTGGAAATATATTTACTGAAATAAAATGTTGACATGTTCAATACTTATTTGCCCACTGTATACACGTCGCACATTTAGGCACTGTAGGTATATTTTTAACTTTTCTGTGTGATAAATTAATTTTTTATCAGCTAGCTTTCTTACATTCATAGCCATCTGGCTGACATGATTCATTCGAACAGATTCTCTTAATAATATGACCATAAACATTGTTTAATAGTGTTTTTAAACCATGCAAAAAAAAAAATAGTAAACAGGGAATTCTAAATGTCACTTGATTTACAGTATATTGTTTCCCACCTATTCCAATTTGTAGGTGCTGAACTGAAGCCAGTAGTGAAGTGGATCTTGTTTATTATTGCTGCTGGGATGGAGTCCCTGAACATCCCTTTTACACATTCCATCTCAGATGGCACCTTTGGCTAATTGCCCTAAAACTGCATTTGAGCCAGTTTGTAATAACAGATTAGATTAGCGGGAGTACATTTATATATCCGTCTATCTATCCATCCATCCATCTTTGCATCTTCCATACAGCTTTTCCTAGACAGGGTCATGAGGGAGCATGAAGCCTATCCCAGGGAACTTGGGGCATGAGGTGGTGGACCCCCTGGATGGGGTACCAATCCATGACAGGGCACAATCACACACACATACACACATTACGGACAATTGAGAGATGTCAATCAACCTACAACGTGTGTGTTTGGACTGGGGGAGGAAACCGGAGTACCCGGAGAAAACCCGGGGAGAACATGCAGACCCAGCACACACAGGACAGAGGCGGGATGCCTCCCCTACCAACACGCCAAGCTTTGACAGAGCATGATAGAATATTTATGAGTTTATCATTTAGTATATCATTTAAAGTGAATTGTTTTTCCTCTGGTCTTCTGTAGGATGAAATTAATTAAATGACTGCACACACTGCTGGAGTACAAACAAATAGTGTTCAGAAATAAGCAGAAAAGAAAGGAAGAAGGAGAGCATGGTGGAAAGAAATATAAGTTTAGCTCAATGGAAAGGTTGAGATGAACAGTGTTTCCATGATGTCATGTCACATCAGATGCCATACTGACCATACCTGATTCCTGCAGCAGTGGCCAATAACACACACACACACACACACACACACACACAGACACACACACACACATTCGAGACCCTGACGCACCAAGCCACCATGACAACGAATACAGAGGAGCGAATGCAGGAATAAGTGTGGGGGGGAAGCAAGAGAGAGAGAGAGAGAGAGAGAGAGAGAGAGAGAGATCACAAGTCATGAAAAACATTGTTGCTGAAATCAAACCTTGATTTATAATAGAAATTTGTAAACGAACTGATACATGTAAGTTAATAATACAGTTTCCAAGAGTGTGTAACAGCTTTTATGACTGTCCACTCAAACAGAGCTAACATTTCAGTGAATTTCTGAATCAGTAACTAGTAATTAATGATTTGGAATTGATTGGAGTGGCAGTGTGCCTGTGTTGTGACCCTGGACACGAAGGCTAAGAACCAAACAGTGATTCACTCATTTATGAAGGACAGATTTCCATTACATTTGGGTGTGTGTGTGTGTGTGTGTGTGTGTGTGTGTGTGTATCGGTCCGTGTCTGTGTGTCTATTCAATCCAGTGCTGCGATGAGTCAGTGTGTTAGTCATCATGTCAAAGCAAAGGGAGAATGTGTGTCTGCACAAGCCCTCTTGTGATGCTGTAGCTCAAATCAACCATTACTCACAAACAACACAACTGACTTGATTTATTGTATTGTTTTGGAATGCGCACACACATACACACACACACACACACACACACACACGAGTCTGAGAGTGAGACAGAAAGAAAGAGAGAGAATAATAGATCACAATGCAAATAAATCTGTTGGCAAAATGTCCATTTTTGTCACACACTTGTGTGTGTAACTAATGTGATGGTGTGTGAAAAAATTGAACAATCAGTACAAGATTGGACTCAAGATGGAATAAGATTGGACTCAAGATGTTGCTCTGTGTGGATGTGACCTTTTCTACATCTGTGTGTGTGTGTGTGCGTAATCCTGACCTTTTCTCGTGTGTGACATCTGTTTGAGATGAATATTCTGACGAAAATATGAGGCATGAGAAAGGGTGTGTATAGTGTATAGTGTATCTATTGTGTATTGCACCGAAAGTATTGTTCCACTCCTGGACCGGGCTGTTCAGTGGTGTGTTACTCCCATGCACTCTAGGATCTTCTCCTTAATCTTCCAGTGATGAAAAATCCTAGGATGCATTCCTGATTGTCCTGGTCACATCCCTCACTGTTACTGTCTCATGGTTGCATCCTTGGTTGAGATCTGAGTTCACTGAGTTGATCCAGTGTGTGTGAAGGCCAGAGTGTGAGATATTGTATGGTACATTAAGCTGCTGAGTAGAATATTATGGATAATGTGCAATAAGTGAGAAGGAGTGAGAGATTTTTTTCTAGGTTCTGGTGCTCAGGGAAAATGAAGAAGCCTGTGGTGACTGTGCAGGGTGTCAGTTTCTTACCACCAAGCTGGACACCTGGTTTCCTCAGAGGAATCTGTTTTGGGGGAAAATAAGCCGATAGAGGGAATTATTTGGCAACACAAAATGGCATCTGGCTTTGATACATTCTCTAATGACTGGTCATGTTTTAGCCCTCTTTAAGTGTATACAGTATGTGTGTGTATGTGTGTGTGTGTGTGTGTGTGTGTGTGTGTAAGGTTGAGGTCATAAATTTACATACTCTGTGCAGAATCTGCAAAATTGCAATATTATTTTGTCTTCTGGAAAACATGTAAATATCATATGTAGCTTCTGAGGGGCAGTACCAAATGAAAAAAAAAAAAAAAGATTTTTAAAATAATAACAATTTACACCAAGCATCCTGTTCAAAAGTTTACACCCCCTGGCTCTTAATGTATCGCATCGTCTTCTTGAGCTTCAGTGAATGTTTGCACCTTTTGTAATAGTTGTGTACGAGTCCCTCAGTTGTCCTCAGTGTGAAAAGATGGAAAGAGGTCAAATATGCAGAAGATGCTGGAAAAGCAAAGAATGTGCCAGACCTGGAGGATTTTTCTGAAGAACAGTGCATGGTTTAATTGTCGTTGATCATCCAGGTCTGCACTTTATAAAGCACTTTTTTAACCTTAGCGGTTCTACACAGCGTTTTACACTGGTACTTACATTTACCCATTCACAAACACACTCACACACCAATGGTAGCAGAGCTGCCATGCAAGGCGTTAGCTTGCTATCGGGAGCAACTTCGGGTTCAGCGTCTTGCCCAAGGACACTTCAGCATGGGCCAAGACTTGAACCGCCAACCCTACGATTAGTGAACAACCCGCTCTACCACCTGAGCCATAGCCGCCCACAGTAATGACACACAGGATTAATAATCAAGTGTATGTAAACTTTTGAACTGGTTAATTTGTGTAAATTCAGTTATTATTGTGTCTTGTGGACTATCTGTAAACATCTCTTATGTGAAAAGCTTATTCAGGGCAGAACTAAATAAAAAACTAAACGCAATTTTAATGATCCCTCTTACTTTTAAAAATATATATATTTTTATTATAAACATTTTGCAGATTCTGCAAGGCGACCTCAACTGTATCATAATGCATGACGTTTTTAGAAATAAAAACATAATATAATACCAAACTCAGTTAATCAGTTAGCATAGTAGATTCCATATTGCTGATCGTTTATTTAGTATATGATGTAATGTAGGAATAGGACTGTGTGTATATGTTGGTGCTAAAAGCGCTGTTTTGCTGTTATACTGTATGCTTTCACAATTATATAGTTTGGTAAGACCTCAGGCAGGACTTGATAATAAGTGAAGAAATGATTGTGTGGTGATGTGATAATGCCATGCATCATGCTTCTGTGTTTGAATCTGTTGTTATTGTATTGGTGACAGTTCAGTTCATTGCAATCTCAAAGCTCTAACTAGCGAGACTTTAGATCCATGTGTTAAACTGTTATAGGAAAACAATCAAAAGAAATAAAAAGTATGACAGGTTGTTCTTTAATAAATAGCACTGGCGAAATGTTATGGTATAAGATAAAGAAAACACTGTGCCATGCCATTATAGGAAAATTATCACCTTCAGAATGGTAACTGTAGCTTTGCTTTCCACATCACACCACGCCGTTGTTGATTATTTTTCCTTTAACAGCATACTCCATGACTTTTATTCCTCTTACACTATAACAATTTGCCACTGCTATTTTGTTATTTATTAAAAAACAATGCATAATTGTTTTTAACCATTTATACTCACTTACTAAAAGTAATTTATATTTACTTTCAATGTTCTGGAACATCTGCAAGACAAGCTAGTTGCTGTTATCACTTGTTATAGCAGCTATAAACGTTTCCTCACCAAACTTTTCTCCCTCTTAAAGCTCAATTCATTCAGTTTCAGTCCACCACCATGCACACACATTCACACACTCATTCACACCTGTGGGCAATTTAGTATAACCAAATCAAACCTTCCTGCATGTTTTTGGGAGGTGGAGGAATCCAGAGAAGCCGGAAGAAACCTACACGGACATGGGAAGAACATGTGAAACTCTGCACAGAGAGTAACCCAAGCTCAGGGTTGAACTGGGAACCCTGGAGCTGTTAATAAGCCAAAAAAACCCCAACTAATTTGCCAATGTTACCAAGAAAACGCAACATCCTCAGTTCTGAAGACTTTACAGCTTTATCTCTGACTGGCTGATGTTCACAAATACAGCGACTCACAGCGACAAAGTGACCAGAGACCATTAATTTTCGATGAGAGCTGGTGACGGCAAGCGTTGGTGACTAGTTGTGGGAGTGACAAAGTTGAAAAAAGTGTAACTTTCTGCAAATTTGGAGTGACTTGGTGCAGCAACTACCAATGAGAGTGAAGATAGTAGATCACACGTGATCCGTAGCCTCCTGTGCTCATTAACAGAAAGATTGAGGATCTGAGGCCAACACATACAGATAGATAGACTGGCTCTCCTGCATCTCGTAGGATTTATAATGCATATATACACTGGTGAAGTTTATATACAAACTCTCTCCCTCCAGAATGTTTGATTTGAGCGACAAGAAAACTGATTTGTTGTCAGAAGTGGAATGCTAGTTGCACCACCCACTGATAAATGTTACTAGCACAACCAGTGGTGGGAATGCAGACTGGCGACTTCATAGTACAGCGACTGGCGACTTGCAGCAACAAAGCGACCGGAGACCGTTCATTCTGAACGAGAGCTGGTGACGCGAGCCGCACATGAGTTTATGGAGATGTCAGATGGAGATCCAGACCTGCCTGATCCATCCTGATGCCCTACCTCTGGATGGAGCTCTCATCAATTGGAGGCTACAGCCTGGAGATTGCTGAGGATGGTGCCGCTTGAAGTACCATAGAATGGTTTTGGACCTCAATTCAACTCCGGTTGCTGCAATGGCCTTAGGACTGCAATTACCACATGCAGTTCTGCACTCCGGTCTCCTTTAGTGAACAGTGGATTAGTTCAACAAACCATAATGAACTTTCCTTTACTTTTACACTGTCTGTTGTGACCCAGATGAGGATAGGTCCCCTTCTGAATCTGGTTCCTCTCAAGGTTTCTTCCTCATATCATCTTTGGGAGTTTTTCCTCGACACCATCGCCACAGGCTTGCTCAGTAGTGATAAATTCACACATTTAAACTTTGCATACTGTGTTTCTGTAAAGCTGCATTGAGACAATATCCACTGTTAAAAGCACTATACAAATAAAATTGAAATGAAATTGACTTGAATTAGCGGCAGCGAGGTGTACCTTGTGGTCGCACCTCGGGTGCACATTTTTTTCTAATAATTCAACAGACCGGAGTCAATTATTCCGCTTATGCCACAGTTACCACACTTCACGACATTGTTCGTATTTTTTATTTCAAGACATTTGGCAGGTTTTTGTCCTTGAAACACTGTTGCATGTGGATCTAATTTATTACGCATCCCATCTCAAGCCTCCATTGCTAATTCCAGAATGTCATTTTAGAGCTCAGCTCAACTGATGTGCAGTTATTGGAGAGAGAGAGAGAGAGAGAGAGAGAGAGAGAGAGAGAGAGAGAGATCACAGGTTTTTTTCTGTTTCATGCTGATAATATAAAAATAGAACAAATAAATAAATAAATATCGATAGGCCTACTTGTTCACAGGGTTTTTCATTTTTTAGCCTATTACTTCAGAAACTGCAGCGAATAAATAAATAAATAAATATTGAGGCCAGATTTTCTGTCTCATTACTGTAATCACATGTGTTCTTTCTCTCTCTCTCTCTCTCTCTCTCTCTCTCTCTCTCTCTCTCTCTCTCTCTCTCTCCAGTAACTGCATATCAATGGCTCAAGCCTCTGCTTCTCCTTGTGGCCGCATTACCACCACGGGTTCGCATTATTTTCCTAATAATTCAACCGCCCGCCGTCATAATTATTACTTACTTATTTCTGGAAAATTAAAATTTTCTGTCATTTCGTTTGTTGTTAAATATGTGTGCTGTGCTGGACAGTACGCTAACTTTTCCGTTATTTCAGTTCACTTGGCGAAGTGATAAGGAACTGTAATGCGGTCAATAATGTGGTCCTGACTGGAACTACATTCACTATATACATGTGTTTACTGAAAAATAACTGAACACCTCAGAACGTCTGTCAGCCAATCAGAATCGAGAATTCAACAGCGCCGTGGTATGGAGGTTATTAATGTTTCAAATCGTTTCACGGGTAGTGCATGAAGTTATAAAGGCAGACATAGCGTAGTTAAAATGAAAAAGGTCACAAAGCGACAGTGACAGAATTCAGCATGACACTCACACGCTGTACTATAATGTCTCGAGCGTGGACCGTTCTCTTTCTTTTCTCTGTCATGTCTCTCTTTCTCTCCTTCAGCTCCCCCGTGTCTGAGGTTTGCTGTGTTATTCCAGTCAGAGGAAAGCCAAAATGAAGCCCTTTAGGCTGTAGCCTCAGAGGCAGCCGGCAATGAAAGAGCTATTTATATTTCTCCGCAGGGTCAGAGTGTCTGCCTGTCTCGGCTTATTATGTAAAGTGTGCTTGAAACGATGAAGCTAAAATTCATTTGACCTGCCTTAACTTGACTTCAGTGGATAGTCTGAGGTTGCAGGGTTCTGACTATTTCTTCAGTAGCTTACTACTCAAAGATCTCAGTCTGGAAAGCACTCTTCGTCTCAGCTCCGAGAGATCATTAAGAACATTGTGTATTGTGCTTTCTTCAGTGGTCAACACGGACAGATTTATTCCAAAGAAGAACGTCACCGTTTCCATTGTCCCAGTAATGTAGCCATCACTGTGTCATGTACAGTTAATTCTGTCAATAAAACGTGCAGTATACTGAACTTTATGTGAGTCTGAGACTTGAATCTAGTGTGCTGTTGTGTTCACACACTTCTAGCAAGTCTTGTAAATTAAATGTATTGTTTAATTTTTGTTTACATAGGCAGGAATCCAGGAAATGCTGATTAAATGTGTAATGTCTAATTCCCATTCAAAAGGATGACTAGTTTTTGGTTGTTGTTGTTGTTGTTGTTGTTTTTGCTCTTTATTTAGCAGCTAACCCTGAGAA
Source organism: Ictalurus punctatus (assembly GCF_001660625.3). Lineage (NCBI taxonomy): Eukaryota > Metazoa > Chordata > Actinopteri > Siluriformes > Ictaluridae > Ictalurus > Ictalurus punctatus. Next base: position 5,790,606 of record NC_030442.2, on the reverse strand, counting down.
AGCATGCAGAATGGACACGTTGGCTGTGTCCATGTTTTATGAAAGCGGATTTTACAAGGACGAAATGAATGTGCCAGACTCTAAGTGTAGCTGTCTTGCTTTTTACATTGAAATGAGTGTGAGGACGCACAGCGTGAAGCGATTCTTACCTGTATTCTTCTCGTTAGCTGCAATTATCCTTAACACCACTTTATTAATGCAACCTCATTCAGAGGTGGTTTTACTGGTGTAACACACTCATGACGCTAATCATAAGTCCATGCTTAATGCCTCAGTGCAAGATCATCCGAGTGCTTCTTATAACTGCTTCTTTGAGCCTTTTTCTAACCAGTAAGCAGCTGAAGCTTGCATCTTCGTGTCAGTACTAATCAAGATCATCCTTTGACTTCCTTTTAATATTGCCTGTGAGCTGGATTCATAGTCACGTTGCTGTGAAATGCTACACCAACTGGTCTGCATTTAAGAAGAAGAATCAGTGTCAAGACTCCTTTGTGTCAGTAACAGTGCTACAGAGGTTAGTCAGCTCAGTGTGGGGAAGCCTCACTGCACAGTCCCCTGAGGATTCCTGCAGTTCTGCTAAGATCATCAGTGTTGTTTTGATTACACCTCACTCGCTGACCTCTAAATACGCACAGAAACCACACTGAATAACAACGACTGCTGAATCTATCAACTATATTTCATTCATTCGTGCCATAACAGTCATCATCTGGCTTTTGTCATAACATATCTATATCAAAGTCTGAAAAGCATAAATGTTTATAACAGTTCGAAATCTGTCTTTTTTTATTTGTATATATATTTTTTTTAGCAGTTTATGTTCTGCCATAGTTTTTAAAAGAAAGCTTTTAGCAGTAGAGATTGTCACGAAGCAGCTTTACAAAATTTGGACATAAATTTAGATCCCTAATGAGTAAGCCAGAGGTGACAGTGGCAAGGAAAAACTCCCTGAGAAGACATGAGGAAGAAACCTTGAGAAGAACCAGACTCAAAGGAGAACCCATCCTCTTCTGGGTGAAACCGGATAGTGCGGATATAAATCATTACAGTGTACAATAAACACAATAAACCGGGATACAAATTTGCAACACTGAGTGTGTTGAAAGGATCGGTATGAGCATTGTAGTCTTCATGATTATAGCAGCAGTTCTAAGGTACAGATTTACAGTGTCCAGGTGAGATTATCAACTGAAGCTTGTTTTGGGAAATGCAATCTATTATTCTGTACTAATCATATCATCATGGAGTTCTCTCAAGTGATCAACTTTAGCATGTTCACTCATATTAACTATTAACATATTAGCATAGCTAAAATAAAGGCATAAATACTAGCAGCGTGCAGACACTAAAACAGAAAGATTACGCTAGTCAAAAAGACCAGGCTCAAATACTGTACACAGTCTTAATTTTTTTCCCATCCTCATAAGTAACAGAATCAAAGGGTTTCTTTAAAACCAGGTTGGCATTTGCTATGCATATCTGGCCTATTTTGCTTAACCCTTTACTCCATGGTGTTGAAATGGCAATAATTCATTTATTTGCAATTTTTGATAGGCAATAATACAAAACTATTATTTTCCTATGTAACTGGAAAAGGGGGCTTTTACTTTGACATAACAAAAAAAAAAAAGAAAAAAACCATGTCAGATGACCAGGAAGTGTCGTTTGCACTTCCTTTTCTGCAATCACATGTCATGATGAAGGTCATCATCTGAGGGCTCTCAAAATATGATTAATTTTTCAATATTTAGACAAACCTACTTAAAGGAAAAAATCGAAACACTATCAGAGATAAGTTAACATTTATTTGTTGTCATTTAAACAAGTTGATATATTTCGTGTTTTGTTAAGTGGTCAAATTGTTGCCATATGGCAACGACATGCGATAATGGAACTGTGGTATGTGCAGTCATGAATTGAAACAGGCCTACATAGCAAAAAAAAAAAAAAAAAAAAAAAAAAAGACACCAGCCTTCTCTAATAATATACTAACATTTTTTCACATTCAAAGTAAAAGAGAAAAACTGTTGTCTTACAAAATGTAAGACATTTTGTAAGACATTTTGTAATTGCAACATTTAGTTCTAAATTCTACGTGTCGAGGGAAAAAATTCAAAAGATATTTCACCCAAAACATGTTTGGATCTAAGTAAATCTGTGAGTAAATCTGTCCACATACTTTTTATCACTGTAATTCCTTTAAAAGATATAACTTTTACATGCTTACTAGGTGGCAAAAAAAAACAAAAAACCTCTGCAACTTAGTCTGGAAAATGCAAATGAAGATTTGGAATCTTGTAATCTTATATATTTTGTGTAATCTCATATATTTTTTGACTATATAATACTTTCCACCATTGCACACTATTGCCATATGGCAACAATTTACCAACTACCCCAAAGCTTGGTGTACGGCCTGACAATGCATCCACTAGATTGTGTTTTGTGTGCTTGTACAGCCTGTTGTGTCCTATAGAAGTAACAAGGTATACCAATGAAGTAAAAAAAAATTGTAGCATACTATTTTTACATATGTGCTTTAGGTCAACACTCCAGAGTTAACCCTCTATCCTGACCCTAGTCCTTGGCCTAGCAAGAAGGGTAGCCAAATTTAGCATGGGTACTTAGCTCGAGTAGACCCACTTCACAAAAAATGGGGAAAGATGCCATATTACTTTATGCAGTACCACACTGTCTGGTGCAGAAATGTCCAGAAAAGAATGTACATTAGTGTCTCAGAATAGATCTTTACTCCAATTACATCAGTCTCAGTTAGGAGAATATAAATAAGATGATTTCATGCTAAACTGTGAGGGGGCATGTACATACTTGCCTACAAGCATGGGAGCATACAGTTTTAAGGGCTTCCCACAAAACCACCTCACAGCAGCCCTTCCCATCACCATTTCAAACGGCCGCCTCGTAAAAGCACATTTTTTATGGAAGCCTTTTTGCTTAATATGCCTGATTCTTTTGCACCCAGCATATGTGTGTTTGAAATGCATGCTGGGATTTGCACGGCATAAAATGACCAGGTGAATCGGAGTTTAAAATGGAAATGTTAAAAGAGATTGACTGTTATTAGAATTAAATTTACATATACTAGTTTGCATATACCAAATCTCATTTTAGAAAGTGCTTTCATATTTACAGTGGGGGGGAAATAAGTATTGAACAAGTCAACATTTTTTTCAGTAAATATATTTCCAATGAGGTTATTCACATGAAATTTTCACCAGACATCAGTATTAACTCAAGAAATCAGGGAATATAAAGAATTCACAACATTACAGTCCATAAATAAAGTCATGTGTAATAAGTGGAATGACACAGGAAAAAAGTATTGAACACGCTATCTGAAATTTATTTAATACTAAGTGGAGAAGCCTTTGTTTGTAATGACAGCTTCAAGATGCTTCCTGTATGAAGAAATTAATCAGCCTCTGTATTCAGGTGTGATTTTGGTCCATTCTTCTAAACATATTGTCTTTAAGTCTTGAAAAACAGCCCCACACCATAATGCTTCCACCTCCACACTTCACTGTTGGTGTAGTGTTTTTAGGGTGATGTGCAGTGCCATTTCTTCTCCAAACACGGTGTGTAGTATGACAGACAAAAAGTTAAATTCTGCTCTCGTCTGACCAGACTACACTCTCCCAGTATTTCATAGGCTTGTCCAAATGAGTTGTAGCAAACTTTAAACGAGCTTCAACATACCTTTTCTTTAGTAATGGAGTCTTGTGGGGTGAGCGTGAGCAGTGGAGTGCACTGCCTATTGTTTTCTCTGTGATGATGGCACCTGCTGCCTCCAAGTGTTTCTGGAGCTCTTTCCGAGTGGTCCTTGGCTCTTGGGCTACTCTTCTGATTATTCTTCTGACTCCCTGGTCAGAGATCTTGCGAGGAGATCCTGTGTGTGTCCGGTTGATGACAAAGTGATGTTGCTTCCCCTCGTGGATAATGGCCGCAGTGGTGCTTACTGGAGGATTCAGAAGTTTTGAAATACGTCTGTATCCGATTCCATCAATATGTTTTGGACCAATAAGGTTCCAAAGGTCTTGGGAGAGCTCTTTGCTTTTACCCATCATGAAATGTTTCTTGTATGACACCATGGTAACGAAAAGCCTTTTTATAGACCATCAGTTTACTAACCCAGCTGATATTAATTTGCACAGATAGGAGGTATAATAGAAAATTACGGATTTCAGCTGGTTCCTTGCTTTACCTGCTTTTTCTTAGTGTGTTCAATACTTTTTCCATCATGTCATTCCAATTTATTACACATAACTTAATTTATGGACTTTGTGAATTCTTTATATTTCCAGATTTCTTGAGTTAATTCTGATGTCTGGTGAAAAATTCATGTGAATAACCTCATTGTAAATATATTCATTGAAAAAAATGTTGACACGTCCAATACTTATTTCCCCCAGTGTATCATACAGATGCACACACACTTTATTTGTGCTTGTGAAAATGAGAAAATCAGTCAAGGCGAAGATATTTCTCTCCTCATCCTGCAGCATGTCAGGAGGCAATACATAACCTAACTGAGTGATGGACAGATGAGTAAAAGAATATGATGCTAGAGAAATGGTAGAAAACCCATGTGACTGGTGTACAGGTTGAAAAGAGCAGAGAAAATATTGATGAACATTAAAGTTAGGGAGACTGTGTGCTTTCAGTCTTTCTTTCTTTCTTCCTTCCGTTCTTTCTTGCTTGATTGCTAATTTCCTTTCTTTCTTTCTTTCGTTCTTTCTTTCTTTCTTTCTGTTTTTCTTTCTTTCTGCTTGCTTGCTTGCATCCTTTCTTTCTTTCTTTCTGTTTTTCTTTCTTTTTTATTTTTTCTTTCTGTCTTTTTTCCAAGCATTCAAAGGTATTTTGAACAATTATATGCTTCTGGCTGAAAAAAATGAAATATTGCTATTATTTTTATAAGCATTTTCCTGGATTAGGAGTTAAGCGATAAGTAATTCCAGGCAAATCAGGCACAAAAGAATAACCTTTTCTCCCATTTGTCTCCCCATTTCGGTTACCTGCCAATTCCAACCCACCAATCGGCTCTCACCTATCTTATAACAGCTACCGTTCAGTGAGGGTGAAAGCTAACCCGTGCTTCCTCCAAGACGTATGAGGCCAGATGCATCTTTTCCAACTGCTGCTCATGTTGTACCAAAAGTTGTATCATGTTGTAACATTTCCACAGTAAAGCACTATCTACCCTGTTCCACTGTTTTTACATGAGCTCACAGACTGTTCAACGTCACTGTGATTGACAGGGGAGATAGAGTGTATCATCCCGCCCTCCGTCCCTGAGACCACGGCCAATTTTGCTCTCTTGGACTCCGGCAACGGATGACTGTCGCATCATCAGGATTCGAACTCTCTGGAAAACAGTGAGGACGCTTTTCTATTCCATCACTAAGGAGACAATTTTAAAATGACAAATATTAACTAGATATGCAGCAATGAAAGTATTTTAAAGTGTATACCCCCCTCCTCTCTGACACACCCACACCTCACTCACTCATCACCCCGACTCCACCACCATCATCCCATCCCCCAAAAAACACATCCACACACACACACACACACACACACACACACACACACACACACACACACTCACACTTGTGGTTGTCCATGATTGTGTGTGTGTGTGTTGTGGGTAGGGTGGTAGTGTGTGTGTGCGTGTATGTGTGTGTACATGGTTTAGTGAGTGGTGTAAGATGGGCTGGTTAAGGCTGTGGTTGCTCTGATGAGAGGGTTTAGATCAAGGTCATGATGTAAAGAAGTTCACCACGCCCTGAGTTCACTTCTGCTTCTGGATAAAGATGTAAAGTAGTCATCACTCGGGTAAAACAGACATCACAGCATTATATTAGACTAAACTGAGCTGTGTACTTGCCACCCCCCGCTTTTTATTATGGAATTATTCACCGAGACGCAGCCTGACCAATCACAGCTAGGCAGAAATGAAATGGCTCAGAATGATCCAATCACAGCACAGGACACAGGAGATGAGTCAGTGTGCCAGAGACTACAGTGTTTGACTGATGGTTCAGAATCTCAGACCATAATGAAAGACTTTCTTAGATGAAAGGATTTACGCAGTCTTCATTGTTTGCAACGGCTCGCTACAAACTCTCTTTTCAAATGAGCTAAAATGACCGAGCTATCGCTGATATGAGTCATTTTGCATTTCTGTTAATGGATTTAAATGTAATAGTAGCTTTAGAGTGATATAAATTTGCAGGATTTGCAGGAGATTTATACGATTTATGATGTAGAGCAAGTCTTTTAGGGGATTTTCTGCATGTATATCTTTGAATTTTCTTTGTTTTATTATTTCAAGCAATAAAATAAATAACATAATGAAATGAAATCTCTCACTGTGCACTGCCGTACCTAAAGATTGTCTGAGCACACACACACACACACACACACACACACGAACACACACACACTTACTATCCTTGTGAAACATAATTTTAAAGCAGCTAATTAATCCTAAGTAGCCAAAAAGAGCTCAACCCATAAAATAAGCATTTGTGTGTGTGTGTGTGTGTGTGTGCGTGTGTGTGTGTGTGTGTGTGTGTGTGTGTGTGTGTGTGTGTGTGTGTGTCTGTGTGTGTGTGTTGTTTGTCCAGTTTAATTAATTTTCGTTTGTTCCCAGGTACATTTTTCAGGCCAGATGGGACGTAACATCTGTATAAAATCTGTTTGCATCCATCATATTCTTTTGATAATTTTACAGTCACATTTCACAGTTTTTTGGAAAATAGTTCTTTATCTTAGGGACATCTTACTCAGGTTTTGCTTCGGTTATGTTCTAAAGATGCTGAAAAGGTAAGGGTGAGGTCTGGGGAATTTTTAGGGTTTGGGGAATAGAAATGTTGGTGAAACACCACTGGACTCTGTCTCCATCTACAGGTTACATATCATTTCTGAGTTATAAATACAGGTGCTCTTGAGCTTTACTCCCACATGTACAGTAAGCTAGTAGAGGATGCCTTCAAACTGTGTATACATATACATAGGGCAATGGCAATGACAAAGGAACTCAATATTTATATAAAACAGGCCAACAATAGGCAATGTCTATCACTGCATTTTCTCTTGTGGTGTTTCCCCTGCACACCCTTAAAAATAAAGGTTCCCGTTAGAACCAAAAAGGGGATTTCAGCCCTATGCGATAGGAGAATGCTTTTAAGCTGTACAAAGAACCCTCAAGTTCCTCAGAGAACCATGTATTTATTGGTGCAGTGCCACAAGGAACCATGTCATCATAAGTTATCTTACATCCTTAGGTACAGTTAGGAACCAAAGTAAGGTTTTTAAGAGTGATGCCATGAGAACCTTTTCCAGTCCCACAAAGAATCTTACAGGGTTCAGCTTACAGGGTTCACTTTAACCTGTTAAGGGATGATACCTTGAAGAGCCAATACACTGTTCTGAGGAACCTATAATGAAACATAAAGAACTTCTTTACACCCAAAGAATTGTAAAACTCAACTCAAGAAACCTATACAATGAAAAATAGTTCTTTACAAGAAGAAGGTTCTTTGCAGAACCTATGGTGGTGCAAAGAACCATTGAAGAACTTTTATTTTTAAGGGTGCAGTGGCCCTCTACTCTTGATATCAATCTGGTGCATATGTTCTAACCAGAACAAGCATAAATACAAAAACTAAAATAGTTAAAATATTAATAGAAATGATGTATATTGTAACTGTCAGATGCATACAGTTCTCTTCATTTTCAGAACACTTACCTGAAGGCAGATTTTCTATGATTATCTTTTATTACTGACCTGTTTAGAATCTGTAGTAGTAAGTAAAGGGCATTGTTTGTACCTAAGATCATTGTTAAATGGCAGAGCGAGTATCACAGTAAACACTCTATCTACTACACAAGAAGAAAAAAAGTAGTGAGTCTCCATCTAAACTGTGGAACATAACACTTAAAAATATTTCTCTACTCTTTTTTGTTCTATAATTTCACATTTTTATGAGCATTCATTTATTCATTATTTTAATATTTTATTCTGAGCTACCATTCCCTGTTTTAACCAATTAATTATTACTATTTTATCTTAATTTACTATATATATATATATATATATATATATATATATAATGAAATGAAACAATGTTCCTCCAGACAATGGCGCTACATGAAGCAACACAGAACTCAATAATATCTACACATTTTTACATAAAGTGCACATGCAAATGTGTGCTAACAACACAGGACAGTAGAGTCCTACTCAAACAGAACAAATAGGCACAGTAAGCTCTGCACCAGTCCGCTGCACCTTCTCCCTGTATACTGATTCGTCGTTCTTGCTGATGAGACCCACCACGGTCGTGTCATCAGCGAACTTGATGAGGTGATTGGAGCTGTGCGTTACTGCACAGTCATGAGTCATGAGAGAGTAAACAGCAATGGACTGAGCATGCAGCCCTGAGGGGCCCCCGTGCTCAGTGTTGTGGTGCTGGAGATGCTGTTCCTGATCTGAACTGACTGAGGTCTCACAGTCAGGAAGTCCAGGATCCAGTTGCAGATGGAGGTGTTAAGGCCCAGTAGGTTCAGCTTTCCAATCAGGTGCTGAGGAATGATTGTGTTGAATGCTGAACTGAACTCTATGAACAGCATTTGAACATAGGTGTACTTTTTGTCCAGGTGGGTGAGGGGCAGATGTAGGGTGGTGGCAATGGCATCATCCCTTGAGTGGTTGGGGTGATAGGCGAACTGCAGTGGGTCCAGTGAGGACTTGATGTGCCTCATGACGAGCCTCTCGAAGCACTTCCTTTGGTAGAATGGTAGTGGTAGTATTCCTGAGCTTTGCAGTATGAAAGCTACTGGTCACCAGTTAGAACACCTCAGCAGTATGATGGGCCTGAGATTGCACAAACTTGCCTACGAAGATCATGCTCTACAGTATAAGGAGAAACCCAAGACTGACTACTACACCATCGTCATTAGTCATTATTAGGGAAACACTAGGTCTGTTTTTTTCTATTAATAAACTGTTGTGACCTGCGAATATTTTCTCTCTGACTCCTAACTCTTTTTTAATGAGAAAATCTTCCATTTCTGTAAACAAATCTCTCCCTCTCCTGTAAATGGGCAATTCTCTACATCTATACCACTGGAAATAAAGTGCTGTTGCATCCAGAGCTAGCACTTCTGGATCATATGCTTACTCCTTTAATCAAAACGCGCCTTCCTTCACCACAGCCTCTAATAACTAAGAATATCATTGCGTCTCTTAGTTCTGGCTTTCTAATCCAACATGAAACTGGATGCAATCATTCTGGTTCATAAAAAGCCAGGGCTTGACCCTGAGGAACTCAGTAATTACAGACCCATTTCTAACCTGAGTTTTCTGGACAAGCTACTTGAGCATGCAGTAGCAGCTCAGCTCAAAGAACACTTAGCCTCCAACGACCTGTTTGTGGAATTTCATTCTAGGTTTTGGACAAACCGTAGTAATGAATCCACGCTTGTCAGAGTTACAAATGACTGTTGGTTGCAACTGATCATGGGTTGCTGAACATATTTGTTCTGCGTGACCTGACTTCTGCTCTTGACACAATATCCCATGACATAGTCTGGACTCAACAACAAAAATATTTGGCCTTTCTAGTACAGCCCTCTCCTAGCTCCAGTCTTATCTCTCTGACACACAGCAATTTATTTTAATTGATAGGTCTAGGTTATACTTGTCTCATGGTGTTCCCAAAGGCTCAGTTCTTGGCCTGCTGTTATTTATTATGTACGTGCTCCCACTAATATCATCAGGTGAAGTATCTGTAGCTCTATTGTTATGATACATGTCCACTTTTTGAGGCCTTATGCATGGCCTTACTTTATTCATTATCTGGACATTTCTACGATGTTGATGTAAATTTGGTTATGGCAAATCAAAAGCCTTACCTTTCATGAAGCAGTTGCCAGAGTGATGGCTACATTAATTTGCATAAAGTTCTGCTTTATTGAACTTTTGTCACTGCACAGTGAGCCAGATTTCTCTGCTCTATAACCTGCGTGAGTGAGCCAGAGCTCTCCATTAAAATGAAGCGAATAGCATGCGGTGGGGTGAAATTGCAATGAGCTCCTGCTGCATTGGCTGTCTGTCTGACTGATCTAAAGACCAAGATGGGTGCAAACCTTCTGAGGCCCAAACATATCTGAGGTCATACTGATTGCAGTCCAAGCCATTCTAAAGAAAATGAAGCACCACTCACTGACTATCCCCGACATCCACCTCAGCTCAGGTAGAAGACATAGTGTCAATTTATACTCTACCCTGTCATTTGAATTTCATATTAAAAGCACTATCAAGACAGCTTTCTTTCACCGCAAGAACACTGCAGACTTTTCCCCTTCATTTCAGACACTTGTACATAAGTTTGTCACATCCAGAATTGATTATCGCAACACAGTAGTTTTTTATGATCTCTTGGTCCAGCGTCTGAACCCATTGCAATATTTGACCTTCTTACCCACATGGGAACACACCACTCCCACTCTTAGAAAGTTACAGTAACTAATTATCCAATGATAATAATCAAGTTACTACTGCTACTACTACTACTACTATTACAACTACTCCTACTACTACTACTAGTAGTAGTAGTACTACTACCACTACTAGTACTACTACTACTAGTACTACTACTACTACTACCACTGCTACTACTACTACTACTACTACAACTACTACAACTAATACTAGTAGTACTACTACCACTACTACTACGACTACTACTACTACTACTACCACTACTACTACTACTACCACTGCTACTACTACTACTACTACTACAACTACTACTACTAATACTAGTAGTACTACTACCACTACTACGACTACTACTACTACTCCTACTACTCCTACTACTACTACTAGAAGTACTACTACCACTACTACTACTACTCCTACTACTACCACTACTGTAACTAATACTACTACTAGTACTAGTACTACTACCACCACTACTACTACCACTACTACTAGTACTACTACTCCTACTACTCCTACTACTACTACCACTACTACGACTACTACTACTACTACTACTAGTAATACTACCACTACTACTAGTACTACTACTACTACTATTACTACTCGTACTACTACCACTACTACTACTACCACCACTACTACTAGTACTACTACTACTACCACTACTACTACTACTACGACAACTACTACTAATACTAGTAGTATTACTACCACTACTACTACTACTCCTACTACTACTTTGACTACTACTACTGCTACTACTACTAGTACTACTACCTCTACTGTGACTAATACTACTACTAGTACTACTACTACAACCACTACTACAACTACTACTACTACTACTACTACTACTACAACTACTACTATTACTACTACTACTAGTACTACTACCACTACTGCGACTAATACTACTACTACTACTACTACCACCACTACTACTACTACTACTACTAGTAGCACTACTACTACTACTACTACTAGTAGTACTAGTAGTACTACTACCACTACTACTACTACCACTACTAGTACTACTACCAATACTACTACTACTACTACTACTATTACTACAACTACTCCTACTACTACTACTACTACCACCACCACTACTACTCCTACTACTAGTACTACTACTACTACCACTACTACTACTTCTAGTACTACTACTACTACTCCTACTGCTTCCACTACTGCGACTAATACTACTACTAGTACTACTACTACTACCACCACTACTACTACTACTACTACTACTACTACTACTACTACTACTACTACTACTCCTACTACTACTACCACTACTACGACTACTACTAGTACTACTACTACTCCTACTACTACTACCACTACTATGACTACTACTAGTACTACTACTACTCCTACTACTCCTACTACTAGTAGTACTAGTAGTGGTAGTAGTAGTAGTGGTAGTAGTACTACTAGTACTACTACCACTACTACTACTACAACTACTAGTACTACTACCACTACCACTACTCCTACTCCTACTACTACTATTACTACTCCTACTACTACTATAACTACAACTACTCCTACTACTACTACTACTAGTACTAGTACTAGTACTACTACTACTATTACTACTTCTACTACTCCTACTACTACTACTTACACTACTCCTCCTACTACTACTACTATTACTAATCCTCCTCCTCCTACTACTACTACTACTACTACTACTATTATTACTACTACTACTACTAGTACTACTACTACTACTACTATTACTCCTACTACTTCTACTGCTACTATTACTACTCCTACTAGTACTACTGCTATTGCTACTACTTCTACTACTACTACTACTTCTACTACTACTATTACTCCTACTACTAATAGTAGTAGGCACTTGTGAGCATTTTAAAATGACCTGAATGGTAAAATCATGTGTGTTTAAACTGTTTAGATAAGATGTGTGTATATAAGTTTTAAATGGAGAAATCTGAACGGTGCATGCCAGTGTTAGAACACTGGTGCTAGTGCTAGTTTGTTAGATGTTCTTGTCATTTACCTTTATAACATGTTAAAAGGCTTTTTTCCTTTGTAGATGTAAAGGAGGATGCTTTCCTAGGCTTCAGACTTATTTGGAAGGATTCGACAGTGTTCAAATATCTAATAGCAAGTGTGACACTGTGTGTGTAATAATTTGCCTTACATAATTTTATTATTGCACTGATGAGACCTAATGCACTAACAGTTTCATTGTCGAGCTATTGCGAGATGTTTAGCCTCCTGTCTAATATCAGCTCCATCCACTGCTGAGGACAACACACTGCAGACGAGCAACAATCCTCCAACAAACGTTAGAGACACTTCTTTCTGTCTGTTGGATATTCTGTTCTTTCTATAGAAAATTGGTTCAGTTTTACTAATTACTAATTTACAACTCAGACATAACAAACACAAATCCACTACGAACTCCAGTCCTATTATTATAACACACCCTACTCCCAAAACCTTAGACCCACATGGGAAAACTATAAACACACGCCTCAATACCAAATGAATGAGGATCCCAGATGAGCAGAACGTATATGTCTTCACACAAGTCACTGTCACTAAAAGACTTTCATAAAACACAAAGCACTCCTGTTAAAAAACAAAGGCCACATAAAAGCCATGGAATTACCAGTTTATTTACTTTCTGAAATCACACTGTTTAATCACCCACAAAACAAAAACAGCTGTCCAAATTTTCTTAAATGTTCTTTACTACACACTATAGTGAAGAACTCTTAAAAATCCATCTGACCTACATTTTACTGTAGTGTTAAAGTATTAATAATAATAATAATAATAATAATAATAATAATAATAATAATAATAAAATCAATAAAGCCACAACATCTGACCTGCATCACAGCTAAAAGTGTTCCCTGGTGCAACACAGGGACCAAACACCTAAACTGACAAATCCATCATTGATTGACTCTTTAGCTGGGGTTAAATTGGGGTGTTCAGTTTCTCCATCTTAGGTTCATGTTGACAGGAAGCAGAGCTGAGCTGTAATTTGATATAAATATAAACTGTAAAATTGCATATTGCTGATAATGATGCTCATGTAATACACTTTCACACAGCTTTATAGAGAAATGCTTCATTTTCAAAATTGTACTGTATAATGAACAACATATTTCTTCTGTGAAGGACATTTTAATAACAGTGTACATGGACTGGGTTGTTTCCACTGATCACCTGACTGATCACCTTTATCCTGTGATGAAACATTTGTGTCCTGATGGGAGTGGTCTCTTCCTGGATGACCCCCCCTAACCCACAGGGCTCAAAGGCTCACTGAACAGTTTGATGAAGATGAAAATGATGTATATCATATGCTATGGCTTTTATAGTCGCCAGATCTCAACCTAAGTGACAGAATAGACGGCGTTCTCCATCATCAAAACACCAACTGAAGGAATATCATTTGCTCCAGTACAGTACAGTTCCAGAGCCTTGTAGAATCAACACAAGCATGCATATGCATTGAAACTGCTCTGGTGGCTCGTGTAAAAAAACCGCACCAAAGACTCTTTTACTAAAATAATTTATCTTGTTTTTTACCTTTACTTTGTCACTCTTCTGAATATTTAATCACTAAAGCAAAATTTTGCTGGTTTAAAAGCTTTACTATATCAGGTGTCTTTGGCACAAAGTGTCCCCATACCCCCCCCCCCCCCCCCCCCCCCCCCATTTTCTCTCTAATTTGATCTTGGCCGATTCCCAATCAGCAGCCATCTCTGCCCTATCACATAACAGTTACAAACTATGAAGGATGAAGCCTAACACGTGCTTCCTCTGAGATACATAAGGCTAGCCAAACACATCTTTTCAAACTGCAGCATCACAGTGCAGTGTAACACACTTGGAGGAAAGTGCAGTCTACCCTCTTTCGCATGCATGAGCTCACAGATGCCCCCAATTGGCTAGTGACTCTGTGATTGATGGGGGGAGAGAGTATCTGTTCATATAATAACATACAGTATATAATGAATGCTAAATCTTCCATGTTGTAATAAACTCTTAAAAAAGAGTCTCCCCCAACTACTAACTCCAAATTTTGTCGATTTTATCCATTCTCTTGAGGTGACTGCTCTGTGAATTGCCTCGAAAAGACTCACTTGGTCCTATGAGTTCTAATCCTATACCTTTGACCGGCAGACTGACATCAGTTGTCTTGAGCTACATGGAAAATAGTGGTAGGAATATAATTTGGATGTGTGGATGGTTGGTGAACCATTACTGGATGTCACATCTGTCTCATTCAACAATATAGTGCTGTCTGGGGCCCTGTGCTGTCTCTCGGGGAATATGAAGAACATTTATTGAAATAAAACATTTTAGTGTATTGTACAGGGCAATAGTGAATGTACAAGGTCTTGTAGATTGATAGCAGGACCATGTTCTTCACCTACAGTATGTTTATGTTTCATCTCTTTGTCAGGACCGCTGTTGCCCTGTGATATTCCAAGTCTGTTCCTCTGTAAATCCCAGTCCACCAGCATACAAATATCCTATTGGTTCAGGATTTGCATCAAGTTCCAGTATTCTCTGAATGAAAATTTAATGATGGAGAAACGGTAACAACAACACAGTGAACGCTGTATTCAGCGATTCTTATACAACATGTAGCACCTCTTTCACTTGTTCTTAGCACCTATTACAGTTTTTTTAGTTGGTTTAATGCAATTTTCACAAGCAAGTGGTAAATTTTCAAATCTCTTAATACTCATCTCAGAACAGATCATTAAAAATGCACGTCTTTCAAACATTTCAGCATATTTTCAATTATGTTAGTACACAACACAAAATCACAAAGTATTCCTTTCATTACAAATAATGTGTTTCCTCTATATAAACGTTTCATTCACAGGAACTGTCTTTCATCTATTTATTTTATCTAGTTTGATTACTATCAAACTGTTCATTTCCATCTCTTCATGTTCAGTTTAATACATTTGTCTATCAGTTAATCCAACTGAAGTTAATGGTTAATCAGTTAATCGTTTGGTATGTCTGTAGATTTTCAACTAATCTGACCATTGTGTGTTGGTGTGTTGGTAAGGTATAAACTACAGATTGCTTTAAGAGCTTTCAATCAGGATAGACCAATCATAATAAATCCCAATTATTACTCTTTTCTTTCACCTGGTGATCACAATTGAATACCATATAAGTAGAACTATGTGTGAGCACGTGCTATGGGCAAACATGGATCAGGATCGAGTGGAAGAGAGAGGAAACCTGGGTGAAACGTCTGCGTGCAGAATATGTTCAGGTACAGCGCTATGTGGTGTACTTTATGTTGAGTTTTTACATATGTGATACTCACAGTACTGTATTACAGACTAACACTGTCAACTATTCTTTGTAAAAGAGCTAAATAACTTATCTTTTTTAAGAGGCTGATGGAGCTGGATGCTGCTGTGAATCATCACAAGTATATTTATGTTGACGAGGCGGGCTTTAATCTGGTAACATTATTGGCCAACAGGCAACCATCCAAGTGCCTGGACAACGTGGGGGAAACATCTCAATGTGTGCGGCTATATGTGAAGATGGTGTGGTAGGCCGTAGACCTACGTTCTTGGATTATACAACACTGAACACCAGAAAGCTTTTCTAAATGAACTTGAGTAGGCCTGTCAGTGTGAAGAAAGACATCAGGTATGTTATTGTGTGGGACAATGTCAGCTTCCATCATGCAGAGCTGGTTCGGGAATGGTTTCAGGCTCATTCTCGGTTCATGACCTTATATCTCCCACGATACTCTCCTTTCCTCAACCCAACAGAGGAATTCTTCTCTACTTGGAGGTGGAAGGTGTATGATCGCCATCCCTATGAGCATGTCGTCCTCCTTCAAGCCATGGATGAGGCTTGCAATGACATAACTGCAGAGAAATGTCAAGCGTGGACTCGTCATGCCAGAAGGTTTTTCCCATGGTGCATGAACAACGAGGATCTTCAGTGTGTTGATGAAAATTTTTGACCAAATGTTGAAGACAGGCTTGATGTTAATTAATCTGAGATTATCTCCATTTACAGTAAATTGTTTATGTTTTTTTGTTTCACAATGCAACCAGAGTATTGGTTAAAAAAAAAAAAATACTGTAAAATAAAATATTTTTCCTGCATAATTGACATTTGATGTGTATTTTGATCATATTTTACTTGTATAAATAAAATATCAATTTTATTATGGCTTTTGTCAGTTTGCTTGGATGATGTAAGTGTAATATCTATTGTGATGACTGTGTACAGTAAAGTAACAGTCATTCAGAACCAAGGGTGATTTAAAATGTGCATCTTGCATTGTTTTCTGGTGAATTAACTGACTGTTAAAAGTGCTAAATTAAAATAAGATCATACGGTTGCGTTTTGGTGATTACAATAAATGTTCTCATTACATGTTACAATAATCTTGTGTTTTGAAACAATGATTTAATGGAAAGAAAATATGTAACTGAAATCAGATCAGGTTTGAATCAGTCATTATTGCATTAGAACGACTAACTGTGAAACAAGTGTGATCAATTTGGAGTCTTGTACTAAGAGTTTTGAAAAATTACCCCTTACTTGTGAAAATAGTTCGAAAGCAAATTAAAAAAATAACTGTAAAAGGGACTCCATGTATTTGTTCATGCTTACTGGGTTTCCTCTTATTATATATTCTTTTTTTTCTTTTTTTCATTCATCTTTAGTAACCGCTTTAGGCTGTGTCAGGGTTGCAGTGAATCCGGAGTCTATTTATAACATAATCAGTTGTTATGTAAGGAATTAAACATTTGGGGGGTGCTGTTATAGGATAATAATCAATGATTGACAGAAGGATGTGATGCCACCCAACATGAATTATTTACATATGACAGCATGTCATGACCTCTTTATTCCTCTTATTTACAATTATACCACAGCAACTTGCCACTGCTAACAATTTGTATTTATTAAAGGGTGACAAGGTTCATTCAATCCATTTATAGTTACATTAAAGCAGCTATAAACAGTTGTTTCTGCACCAGCACTTTCTTTTTCTTTCTATTGAAGATAACGAGATAAAAATACACCTTGTCATATTACTGAGAAGCTGTAAAGTCCTCCATCCTGAATACCACAGAGGAAAACCTCCATAAATATTACATAAATGTTGCATTACAGAAAGCTTCCCCATATCAGTGCAGATCCATCTTTATTTGTTAAATAGCAACGATTTTTCCGTTTCATTTATTATTAGGCTTAGATTAGGTGAGTGTCGTCCAAATAAGTCCCTGTGTAAATTGTGTAAAAACGAACACGTTAATAAAGCATGTAATTGAATTACAGCTGGCACTACTCTTAATCTTCTGACCAATCCAAATTGAGACTTCAACAACATTGACCGCAGTGCTGTTGAAGTCTCGATTTGGATTGGTCAGAAGATTAAGAGTAGTGCCAGCTGTAATTCAATTACATGCTTTATTAGAGTATTATATGAGCATTACAGTACTATATGAGCATATTTGATAATAGTGTCTATTTGTCTAATGTGCTGTGTCTAGTTGTCTAATGAGTATTCAGATGGATCAGACATGCATTTTCATAGTGTATAATAAGAAAAGTTAAAAGATTGTGATTGGAAAGATGAGGTTGATTAGAACATGTGGTCAAATAAAGTAGACCATGTTTCCTGGTCACATGTGGACTAAACGAGACTAATCATTGAACCTGTCAGCTGTCAACCTGTTATAAGATTTGACTACATACATAAATCAATTGCAGAATATTATTTTCTGTTGTGTATGCAGTGGCACATTCTGTACAATAAAGATGTGCCACTCTGTTTGCAATGTTTACAGTTTTAAAAAAAAATAATAAAAAAGTAATTTATTGATTTAAAAAAAAAACATTTTTAAAAATTCTGGCATTTATGTTTTACTAGAGCTCTACCACCAGCAAAATGATGTTATTCTGGTAGTAATTATGAATAAATAAGTAAGAGATAGATAGATAGATAGATAGATAGATAGATAGATAGATAGATAGATAGATATACTATATATATATATATATATATATATATATATATATATATATATATATATATATATATATATATTGCTATAAACCTTTTATCATTATTTATATAAACAGATCATTATAATATTAATAGAATGAACATTTTTAGATCATTATGTATAGCTTCTGGAGACGCATATAATGAAGTTTAATGAACTGGGGGAAGCCAGTGTGTGTGTGTGTGTGTGTGTGTGAGAGAGAGAGAGAGAGAGAGAGAGAGAGAGAGAGAGAGAGAGAGAGACAGAGATGAGAGTTGTGCAGGATGGTGATTGGTCAGTCCGCGCGTTCACGTGCACCGTCTAACTTCAGTTTCGCCGAGTTTACATCCGGGTTCTTTTCCCTAGGCAATGGAGGCGCACTACCCCCGTTCCTTAGGCAAAGTGAAATAAATTCGCCGCACCGTCACATAAAGTAGTCCTCTTTTTCAAACTAATCTTTCCGTTGTTATGCAGCCGTTTTCGTCGCAAACTATGACACCGTAAAACTGCTTTCTGTGCTAACGAACAAGTCAGAGGACGATTCGGGACAATTTGTCCTTTATACTGCATCCTTTCACTGTCCCATTCTCTAGCTGGCTTCCCGCGCGTAGTGATACGTGGTGTTCGCAGGCCCGGCTGAATGAGATTGAAGAAGAGTTCTTGTTTTGTATGGCAGTTTCTCTGCTTTTCATAGGTTTTTGTAAGGAAAGAAATTCAACTCGTCCGCTAAGGAATGCGTTATCCCACGCTATGAAGACAGTAGCGTATGAAAAGGAATAAAGTCACACACGGGACGGGATCCGGTGCTGAATATCGGGCTGAGAGTAAATATTTATTTAAATCATTAGCGTGTGTGAGGAGCAGCAGGGCTGACTGACTGACTGACTGACTGGTGGCGGAGTGAGTACGAGGGTGAGTGCAGCTCCACATTCTCACATTACAACCGCAACTTTTACTGTCGACGGATTTCAACACACCGCACTTTTTTTCTCAACAAAAAATGGACGTTTCCCCCCCCTGAAACTGTAATTCGACGGAGAGCCTCGGGTTTTGTTCGGTTCTGCTTATTCTAGGAGTTGGCCGAGAGTGGAGAGCTATTGGACGGATACCGAGTGGGGGGGTGGAGAAGATGGGGGGGGGGGGGGGGGGGGGTGGAGAAGTGAGGAGGGGGGGCACACCAACTTACAGCTCTTCTTACAAATTAAAATGAATTTTAGCACCAGAATAAACTGCTGCGAATATAACAACACGATAACCGTGTGGACTATACGTGCTGAGAGCCTGTGTGTCTCCCAGCATCTCGAGTCTACTTTGCGTTCTTTCATTAGCAACACAAAGCCGTTATAAACGCTTATAACACACTAGCATCCAGGTTCACCATCCGAGTCTTTATACTGCATGGATTTAATGTCAGCGAGGCTAAACGGGCATCAAGTTTCTCCAGATGATTTCTAACAACTTAATAGCCTGTGAATGAGGCCTGGATGGGCTTTGGTGAGGTAGAAGAGGCTCTGGAGGAGGTTTCTGGCTGTATTTTGGAAGCCGGTAGTGCTGAAGGCCTGACCCACAGCAAGTGCGCCAAGCTCGGATTGCATCGTAGTGGAAAGTGGTCGGAGGTGCTGCGTGTTGCCAGATTGGACGCATCTCCTCCCACATGCAGTTCCTGTAATCACCTTTGGCTGGGAATATATAGCTCTACGGTACTGTAGTCCGTTAGCTTTTGGTTTAGTTACAGTTGAGGGTGGTGAATGAGGAAGCTGGAGTGAACTGGCCTGGAAGTGATTTAACCCCAATCTGGCAACCTCGGCAAGTGAAACCTCTGCTTTCTGAATTTCTCTGCTTTGTATCACTTTCATTACTAACCTTCATCCTCCTTTCAGGTGCCTTTGTTTTATTCTGACCTCCTCCCTGTTCAGTCCTTATTTCTATTCACAACAACGGTGTTGTGTAAAGCAGGCCTGCTCCCATGTAGCATGTTCCTGTAGAAGCTAAGGGTTTCATTCCAGCCTGTGTTAGATTAGAGAAGTGTGGGTATGACGTGTAGGTGACGCAGGGGCGAAGCTGACGTGATGACGTGGATTTCAGGTTTATTTATACACATTTACTCATTGCAGTAGTAATATTACTACCGATGTGTATTTACAGTGCGTGGCTGCTTTTGGACAACATGAAGAAGACAGAAAATTGTCATTGCGGTCAGTGGAAAGGAAAGGATTAGTCTAGGTTACGACTTTAAAGAGCACCTATTATGATTTTCAAACGTGCTAAATTTTGTTTTAAAGGTCTCGTACAATAGATTTACATTCATCCAATGTAAAAAACAAACAAACACTTTAACGTCCTCATAATTTAAATTGCAGCAGTACCTTTTTCCCCAGCAGTGTCAAAAACGACTCATTAAATGATTCGTTCTAAAGGATTCATGCTAAACTCCTCCCTTCAGAGAGCATACTCTTCTCTGATTAGTCAGATGTCATAGTCTGTTGTGATTGGTCGATCGCTGTCAGCGAGCAGCCAATGAAGACCAGAGGCGGGGCTTTTTGTTACAAACCTAAGTAGGTTAATACAGGAAGTATTGAATCATTAACGACTCGATTCAGCTGTTCAGAATCAGTTCCTTCTTTTGGGAGTCAATAACTCTGTCATGCGCTTTGATTTTTTAAACTTTGCAGACTTTTTACATTCACAAACAGCTGTATAACACACTACATGCAGGGCAATATCTGAAAACGCATAATAGGTGCACTTTAATAGTGAAAAACGATATAAGGTCAGTAGTTTGCATTTTAGAAACTGATTGAAATATTATCGAATATATCCACCTAGTATAACTTGAAGCGTTTCTTCTTGTCATCTGTGTTATAGCTGCATGATCGCATGTTCAATCTTTGCCCATTCTTCTTGTAAAACCTGCTGTAACTCTACCAGATGGCCACCGCTAACCCCTTTTAATGTCCCAGCTTATTACTCTGTTATTATTCAGTTCAGATTCGGATACGAATCTTTCGGGGGAAACTAATAGGACAAATATGAGTCACGAGAGAGAGGATTGTAAATCTGGACCCACGGCTGGCTTCTCTTGTCTTTTATCTGTTGACTTTGCCTTATGTTTTGGACTGTTGTCATGTATACACTCACAGTTTAATACAACAGAGGACTTTTCTTTTGTCTTCCAGAAAGAAGGGGGTGCAAACTTTTGCACACAATTGTATAATAGATAACACTAAAAGTGGGCGATGGAGATTTTGATGGAGATTTTAATAAGATGTGAATTATGACTGTGTGTGAAATGAAAGTGTTTAACAGTTTAGGAGTTAAATCAAGCTGTTCTATAAAAATACCTCCGTAATGTCTAGTTGTTACTGTGACTCTGCCAAAGCAGTTAGTCTGCATTAAAGCTTCTGATGATGCTCGGGATGTTTACAGAAAAGCGTACTGATGTCTTTTATGATATTGATATCAGAGAGCCAGGTATTTGTCTAGTCTGAGGAAGGAAGTCGTTCTTGATGTTTTTGTTTTGATGATTTGTCATAACAGTGGACAGTGTTACTCATATGGGCTCGGGATGGACAGATCCATGTAGTAGCTGGAGGCCTAACTGACCAGGGTAAAAGTGTTAGCTAACAGAATGTAACAACATATGAACAGCAAGTTAGCTAGTTAATGCATTAATACAGACTAAGGGAATCGAACGTGTATATTCATTCCCAGGGAGAGATGGATGTGTAGCCTAATGCTGCAGTGGACTAAAGCTTGTAACTCTCTGAGTTTCCAACCTCTGACTAGGCAAAAAACCCCAAAATAACCCCTTCAACTCTACTCAGAATCCCAGAGATGTTATTACATATTCATGAATTCAACATCCAAATCTACCATTTTTGCCATCTGTATGTCCAATATCCTCAAGAACAAGTGATCGAATGTTTGTAGGATTTATACAGAATTATCTTTATATATTATATATTATAATCTGCAGATGAACTGATTCAATTTTTATCCAAACAGGATCAAGGTCACAGCAAGGTCAAATGTCTGGAATAGTTCTTCTTCAACAGCTCCCACCCTGTTTGAAATATATTTTAAGGGTACATGAGGTATAAATTGCTATTCACCGGAAGGTCTAACCAGAACATCGGCAGCGTTTATATCTAGTTCTTCTTGCTAAATCTGTAACACTGACTACACAGTTTGAGGTAAATGAACATCACGCATATCATTAACATTAGCTGGCTATATTGTTGGTAATAAATGATGAACACCGAGGAGTTTATGTTTTGCCCAACCGTGTAACTCAAAGGCATGGAGGTGGGAGATGGTGTAATTCTCACTGATGAGTTAAGTCGAACAGCACAGTAGCCGTTATCATCCTCTCCTGAGAAGGTTGCTGAAAGTTTCATGAGCTGGGGTGTTCTCTAAGCTAGGGCTGTCACTATCAATTATTCTGATAATCGATTAGTTCACTGTTTATTTCAGTTAATAATCGAGTAGTCGATATCATATGGTGACCTAAAACTTACTCATATAATTATTAACATTTGATTTTTTCTAAATAAATGCAACATATAAGTGCTATAAAAATATACTTTGTTTTGTCTTTTTATTGAGATTTAAATGAGAAATAAATTACCTATAATGTTTGTGTGTATATACATATATGTGTGTGTGTGTGTGTGTTAACAAAGTAAGAGGGATCATAAAAATCCCATGTTGTTGTTTAATTAGTTCTGTCCTGAATAAGCTATTTCACATAATAGATGTTTACATATAGTCCACAAGACAAGATTATAGCTGAATTTATAAACATTACCATGTTCAAAAGTTTACACACCCTTGATTCTTAATCCTGTGTGTCGTTACCTGGATGATCAGCGACTGTGTTTATGTTCTGTGAGAGTTGTTCATGAGTCCCTTGTTTGTCCTGAGCAGTTAAACTGCCCGCTGTTCTTCAGAAAAATCCCCCAGGTCCTGGACGTTCTTTACTTTTCCATCATATTCTGCATATTTGACAGACAAAATACTAACAATTTACAATTGTTGTAACGAGTACAAGTTTATGTTTGTACTCATTTGGATCTAACCTCTTGCACGTTGCTTTATGGCACAAACCTGAATGGTCTTTGCTGCGGTTTGGTGTAAAGCCAACTTTGCCACATGTTTTCGCCACCTTCTGGAGCTGAATATTCGATTACATGCAATTTTCAGTAAGGATTTTTCATAATCGAGTTGATTATAATTGAGTATCTGTGACAGCCGTACTGCATTGCAAGTAAAACTATTTCTTTGAGTCTGGCTAGCTGTTGTATTGTGTGCATTGTGTTGTATTGCGTGTATTGTGTTGTATTGTGTGTATTGTGCTAGCAGGAGAGTTATATGGCGGCTAGGGATGTCACGATATCAAAAATCTAGCAGTTGGTACCGATACCACAAAAAGTACATTATACTCGATACCAAAGTTGATACCACGGTGTGGTTTAAAATTTTTTAAAAATGTAAAAATAAAATTAAAAACTCCTGGAGGACATCCTCCTCTGACTAATGCTGGCAAAAAAAGAGAGAGAGAGAGAGGGATATTTTAGTTATCAAACACTGTCTGACAATGACTAATAAAACAGTGCTAAGTGCTAATAACAAGTGCTAAGGTGCACTCCTAAATGTGCGCGCACACACACACCCCTTATACTCTGAATGCATGAACATTTGAATAATTATTAGTGACATTAGACTATGTTTAGCTGACAGGACACGGGCTGATTGGCGATGCATGGTGGCCCATTAGGAGGTAGTTTATAACACTGCAATGCGTTAGCATCGTTAACAAATAACAGGCTATCGCAAACATTACATGGAGCATAACGTTATCTGGTTTCATGGCTACAATGCCAGCTGCCTCAAATAAACATAATATAAGACCTGTGTTTCAGGTGCTTCATCAAATCACACCGGCAACCGATGCTACCTTTCCTCTCAACGAGTTTTCCCCTCTCTGCAGTTTCTCCTGTGTGCTTGTAGGCATTCCTCTTCCTCACCACTTGTGGACCGACTAAAACACTTGCATGTATTTGCTGCCCCCTTCAGTTCAGGAAGAATTGCAACCTCTGTACCTTCATTACCTTTGATACCTATGCTACTGCAGAAAAACAAGTACCGTCACGTTTTTAGAATGTTGGTATCGACTTGTTACCGGAGTATCGATTCTCATGACATTCCTAATGGTGAATTTGCGCTGGACTTTTTGGTCGGGTTTGTCCACATTTTCACGCCCATTTCCAAATCTTTTCCTCGGCTAATGTGTGTAGCACAGCAGTATGTACATAACATAATATTAGCACACACACCAGATGAAAGCTTTTGTTTAGCTGAAGTCAAATGGAAGTAGGGTTTATTTACTTTTTCTGGTCGTTGAAGCTACTTGTCCACCAAATAACTATGAATAAAAACTGTAAAAGTCCAGACATAAAATCTGCATGTCCTGGGATGGTGATTCATCATGGCATTTGTGCTTTTTGTTAATTAACATTACGTTAGATTATATAAGTGTCAGGACGCTCTTTCTGAGCCAGACTGGTGTGTGTGTGTGATGCGCTCCCCTCAGTAAACATTTATAGCTCCATTCAGGAATAGCTGCATCTGTCTGGCCAGATTTTGGTACTGCAGGACATGAACGTTAAAGTTGCATTTCAGTACAAAACTGTTTGATATTGGTGATTAACCTGTAATAGCATAAACTATTCAATAAAATCATAACTAATAGCTGGTGTTAATATTTGACACTGAGCTGGTATTACGTGAGTTGTGTCCTGTTTAAGCTAGAGTTGGAACTGGATCGTTATAGGCTCAGGATTTGCCTTGTTAATGATTTACTACTGGGACTTCTGTACGAGAGTGAGGAGGAGTGTGAGATGGGGTGGTTATACAGCGGCACGTGGTGGCGACTGAAAATGTTAAAATACTTTCTTTCCATATGTCCAGTCTGAAAAGCCAGAAATTTTAACCTATTATGATTATAGAGGCTGTAACAGGCAAAAATCTGGCCTTGGCTTTTCAAACGCTGTAGGGATATCTTGGACTTTTAGCCGACATTAAGGAATTGTGATTATTTACATGCTATTGTCCCATATCTAGTAACATTTACTATGGGCAGGAATGCTGTACTGCAGCTCATAGTGCAGCTAAGCATGAGATTAATGTCATTTGGCATTAAAGATGGATAAAGGCTTTCTAAATATCATATAGGCATTATTGCACTCACACTTTGCTTTACCTGCTCCCAGTGGTGGTTCGTTCCATAGGGGAAGGTGTGACAAAGCCCCACTGTTTATATCGGCCATTCAGCAAATATCAATCTTCATAAAGTCCTCATTCACAACTCCATATGTTTTAAATTCCACAATAAGCATGTGCACAGCCTTACCTAGCTTGGGTTATTATTTCATCTAGAGGTCACAAATGGGAACTGCAGCCCTATAAAGCTTCACAGGGACTGAATTCAGTGGAGGGGAACAGACAGGACCTTTAATGACCGAGCTGCCAAAGGATGCTAGTTCAGAAATACTCTGCTGCCACTAAGATCTTGTTTTATCGCAAATAATCGATTAAATCAAATACATTTACGCACTTTCTGTTTTAAGGCATATTGCAATGATTGGGAAAGGGGGATTATGGAGTGGATAATACATAAGAAATATGTGCGGAATGCTTGTTTTTCCATGCAAAGGCAGAGGAAAAGAAGAAGAAAAGGTTTTCCCCTTTTTTATTGGCCAAATATTTGGGCTAGTTTCAGGTAAATTGTGGGGTTTTTGAGATTTTTGCTGAAACCTGTCAACCCTGGTTAATAGCCTTACCTCGAACACAGTACAAGGTACAGTCATGTGAAAAAATCAAAACACCCCATGGAAAATTTTTTATTTATTTATTTATTTATTTTACATATTTGGACAAGCGAACATTTGATCCTTTTTGAAACAGTGCCTATTAATAAAGCTGATACACTCCAGGGCTTGAAATTTCTCTTGGTAGCACTGCTGCTCCCAACTTTAAAGAACTAGGAGCACCGGCAAACATTAAGGAGCGCCACAACTACAATTTTTATATTTGTGTGTGTATGTATATATATATATATATATATATATATATATATATATATATATATATATATATATATATATACACACACATATGAGATGCACTGATGATAATCGGTATTGGCAGATAAAGGCTATTTTCCACGCCATCAGCCGATCGTTTAAAAACATCCGATGATCAGGATCAGATTATATCCTGTAAATCAAAAGATTGCGGGAAAACACATGGATTTCGTGCTGTGTGTAAAGATGTTTTTTGTGTAGAATGACGACAAAACTGCAGTTTGTAATCTCTGTAATCTCTGCACCGCAAAAATTTTACAACGGACGCTGCAGCAGTGAAGCGCGAGTTTCAGCGTCAAGTCAATCCCCCCCCGACCCCCGACCCCTCCGTTGAAATATTTAAATGAAGATGAGTTGACAAAAAGGTGTATATTGCACAGGAAAATATATCTGTAGAGTAGTATATTTCATATCCAGTTAATGTTAATGTATAGGAAAAGTTTATATTATATGTTACCAGTTTGATGTTATGGTGAAGTAGAAATGCTTGTGTTTGTGGTGAGTGAATGCGAGACTAACAGGAGGATTTTTAGACTTCAGTCAATGTTAAAATGAATTAATAACATTCAATAAGTTAAGAAATCTTACTTTAATCTTCAGAATTTAGTTCATGTGTTCATGTTAATTAGAGTGATGTGTTTTCTGTTTATGAGACCAGTTACCGTGAAACAACATCAGAACTGTGGAATTAATTATTATTACTTTAAAAGAAGGCATAAAAGGCAGAACTATTGGTATCATTTATTAATTAACAGAAGGAAGTTTATGTATGACCTGTGTATTTTCACTTCTTTGCGTTGGTCAAATCTTTATACAGAATTTGGCATGCTCGCCTCCACACTGACATGAAGAACTCTTATATTACAATCCTAATACATGTTTAAACTATTTATTAATGTCTTTCATTTGTATCTTTCATGTGTTTCAGTTCAATTTCAGTCAAATTTCTTTTCCATTTCTTGTGACTTTATTTTTCTTCCTGCGGTTAAAACATGGATTGGGTCGTTACATGAGAGATGATGACTTTCAGCAAGCAGTACTGTATTTTTTAACATACCGTCTGATTCATGTTTATTTTTCGATAAAACCTGTCTAAAACAAGGAGATGATCCATTTACTCGTGCTTCTTGCTGCTGTTTGGAGTCTGCACGCGCGCTACCACACTCACGCAGCATAAAGAGCATCAAAACAACATGTAATGTTTGGATTTCCTGATTTAAAAAATACATCATTTGGAAGCCGAGACTTTCTTCACAAACAGCTCGTTATGAATTCCAACTTTAAATGGTAGAGCGCATCACATATACACGATTGTGTGCATAAGGTCTGCTGGACGCAAACCACGGCATTGACGATATGAAGCAGGCCGACGCTGCACTCAGCAGGGCTCATAATACAGAGCGCGAGACAGGAGGGCGGGGCAGCACTGGTTGTGTAATTAAATTCTAATAATTTGATCCGAGCTGAAGCGAGTACATTTGTGCAGGAATTTCCCGCATTATAAAGGGAACGTTTCAGTTATGCGCAATTAGCGCAATTAGCGCAATCCAGCGCCAAAATTCAAGCCTTGGAAGTGATTGATAGCTAATAGTAACCAATCTAAAATCTGCATTAAAGTTAAGAATGTGAAGATGAAGTTTGAATAATTATGTAACGTTGAATAGAACGGTGGACCAGTCACGGTATCAGCTCACAGCAGGCACATACTGTGCAGTAATTAGCGAACGTTTTGTAGAGAAATGAAAATGGGTCGCACCACAGCCATTATTTTCACTCACACAAATGCTCCCAAATATATTTTGAGATCACGCAGATAAAAATTTCATGAGTATATGTTAAATGGTCACAGTTTCAAGCCTTGCGCTCTATCATATCACACATAAAACTGACATTTTGTAGTAATTCACAATTTCAATGAACAAAAACAGATCAGTTACATGGAAAAAGTAAGTACACCCCTACATTTATCACACCTTCAACTCCATAAAATTAGGATCAGGTGTTGAAGATTGGGTGCCAGTGATTAGGACGTGCTTAGTGAGTGCAGGTGGAACCTGTCTTATTTACACCCCTCTCATATCTAGTGTCTGGTGTTCCCTTTGCTATTGAGGTGTGTGGTGTCATCATGCCAAGCTCTAAAGAGTTCTGTAAGGCCTTCAGAAAAAAAGTTGGAGATGCCTATGAGTCTGGGAAGGGATTAAAAAAGATCTCCCAATTATTTGAAAAACATTATTATACTTTAAGGAAAATAATCTACAAATGGCACAGATTTTTAAAAAAGCTGCCAATTTGTCCAGGACTGGCCGTTCCAGAAATTCAGCCCAAGAGCTGACCGTCCGAATAATGTGCTCTGGACAGAATCAAAGATAGAGTTGTTTGGCCACAGTAATAGCAGACATGTTTGGCGTTAACCAAAGACAGCTGTTTCAGGAGAAGCACCTCATACCAACTGTGAAGCACAGTGATGGAAATGTTATGGTTTGGGGTTGCTTCGCTGCCTCAGGGACTAGACAACTTGCATTCATTGATTCAACTATGAATTCTGCAAAGTGCTTGAAGATGATGTGAGGCCATCTGTCCAAATGTTGAAATTGAACCGAAAGCGGACTTTTCAACAGGATAATGCTAAGCACACTATCCACAAATCCACCAAGTAATGGCTCAAAAAGAAGAAATGGAGGGATATGGAATGGCGTAGTAAAAGGGGCAGTACATGCAAGAAAACCCTTAAACATCTTGCAACTGAAAGAATATTGCGTGGAAGAGTGTTCAAAAATTCCAGCAAGCCGATGTCAGAGACTGGGGGACAATTATGCAAAATGCGTACAAGAAGTTATTTCTGCTAAAGGGGGTAATACTAGCTTCTTAGGCCAAGGGTGTACTTACTTTTTCCACAGAAGAATATCACATCTATTGATATTTGTGTTAAATTAATTATTGAAAAGCACATTTTCCTTGTGGTTTTGTTCAAATATATAAACTTTATTAATAGGCACTGTTTCAAAGATGATCAAATATTTGCTTGTTCAAATATGTCAAAAAAAGCCAACAATTTCCATGGGGTGTACTTATTTTTTCACATGACTGTACATGTGAAACCTCTGAGCAAAATGAGCTGCTAGACTGTATGCCGAATGCTTTATGTTCTTAACTCCTAATTGCCTATTACGAGGTTGTGCTTAATTCACTGGATAGCAGTCTACAGAATAAGTCAAGTATGAGAGCCTCTCTAAGTTTGTTTGAGGCTATCATTAATGTCGGCCTGCCTCACCAAAATTTATGGTCACGAGCTGCTGCTGCCCACTTTTACATATGATTCACTTGATAAAGCCATTATGACAGCAAACACAACCTAATTTTACAAACATTATGAGGCAAACACAACCTAATTATTGAACCTAGAAGAGCGTTCCCACCACCAAATTGACAATGAATCAGTGACGAAGCAGAGCTCACTTCTTCACTCAAGTGCTATCGTTATTCCAGCATCAGAATTAGTAGTCTTGATTTGTTTAGTGCTGATGATACAAGTATTACTTTTTGGCTTGTGATGCAGACTTCAGAAATTAGAGTTCAGTACAATAAATAACATTGTGCTACTAGTAATAAAGCTTGAAAGTTAAAATAATTGGAACGGTAAGGCCAGTTCTTTAGTTTTTGCTCTACACTGAATACATTTGGATTTGAGATCAAAAGATGAATGAGATGATGGATCAGAATTTCATGTCCTGATATTTACATCTAAATTGTTAAACAATGTAGGACATGTATTGACTTGGTCAGTCTAAAACCTTCCACTTTTCCCCCCGATGAAGTTCTTTGTTGAGTTCTCAGTGTGTTTTCTATCGTTGTCTTGCTGAATGAACTTCCTCCCAATAAGACTGGATGCATTTCTCTGTAAATTGGCAGACAGATTGTTTACTGGAGACTTCTGAATTCATTCTGCTGCTACAGTCATGAGTTGCATCAATAAAGATTAGTGAGACTGTTCCAGAAGCAGCCGTGCAAGCCCATGACACTACCTCCACCATGATTGACCAATGAACTTGTATTTTTTGGATCATGAGCAGATCTTTTCTTTCTTCATACTTTGACCTTTCCATCACTTTGGTAGAGCTGGTTCCAGAACTTTTGTATTGGCTACTAAAGTTTGTATTGGCTGTGCCCAATGCTTGTGCAGTGGCTCTGATCGAGTTTCCCTCTTTTCTCAGCTTCAGAATGGCTTGCTTTTCTTTTATAGACATTCCATTCATGGTTTTCATGAAGGTTTATCCTTTTTAACAGCAAATACACAGGTCTTCACAGGGGAGACCCAGGGCTCAAACCAACAGCAGACATTCAGTGCTATTGTTTAAACAATCAATCTAACTGGACACACCTGGGCAACAAGAAACACCTGTCAGTCACATGTTCCGGTATTTTTGGAAAAAAGGGGTGGGTTAAATCAAAAGGTACCATGTTGTTTTAACACATCTAGATGTACAACCCCAATTCCAAAAATATGGGACAGTATGGAAAATGCAAAACAGTCATTTGAAAATTCAATTCACCCTGTGCTATATTGAAAACACATTATTAACACATTATTTGATGTTTTACTTTGTGAATTTAAATTATTTTTGAAAACATACACTCATTTCAAATCTGATGACAGCAACACACTCCAAAAAAGTTGGGACAGTTGACTGTTTACTACTGTGTAACGTCAGCTTTTCTTTTAAGAACACTTATTAAGCGTTTGGGTGCTGAGTGAAGACACCAGTTGGTTCAGTTTAGCAAGTGGAAATTTCCCCATTCATCCATTATGCATTTCTTCAGCTGCACAACTGTACGAGGCCTTCGTTTCCTTATTTTGTGCTTCATAATGCGCCACACATTCTCAATCGGAGACAGGTCAGGACTGTAGACAGGCCATACTAGCACCCGCACTCTCTGCTTACGCAACCGTGCGCTTGTAATCAGGACAGAATGTGGTTTGGTGTTGTCCTGCTCTGGATGGAAGCATATGTTGCTCCAAAATGTGTACATATCTTTCTGCATTAATGATGCCCTCACAAATGTGAAGTTACCCATGCCATGGGCACTGACACACCCCCATACCATGACAGACACTGGCTTTTGGACCTGATGCTGATAACAGCTTGGACGGTCCTTTTCCTCTTTGACCCAGAGAACACAACGCCTGTTTTGTCCAAAAACTATTTGAAATGTCGATTCATCGGACCACAAAACACGATTCCACTGTGTTACTGTCCATCTCAGATGAGACCGAGCCCAGAGAAGTCGGCGGTGCTTCTGGACAGTGTTGATGTATGGCTTCTGCTTTGCATATTAAAGCCTTAACTAATCTGTGGATGCAGCGGCGAATGGTGTTGACTCACAAAGGTTTACCAAAGTATTCCAGTGCCCATGTCAGGATATCCATTACAGACTCATGACGGTTTTTAAGACAGTGACTACGTTTACATGGACAGCAGTAATCTAATTATTGACCTTACTCTGAGTAAGACAATAATGTGATTAAGGTGTTTACACGAGTCGCTTTTAGAATATTCCTGTCATGTACCCGTTTTACACGTTATAGAACATGATTAGATTAACAGCCTGCGTCATTACGTCACTGCGCCACGCCGTCCGACGTCCCTCCAGAATTTCACGTATCAACATACAGTTGGTCTTCGTTATGGTACCGTATACAGTTTTGGGTGTTTTTATTAAATTTTTTTACGAACACTTCACGTGCAGTTAATTATTTGTCATGCTGTACGTGCTAATAGACGACTACTTGAAGCCGTGGGCTGCGTTTGAGACGTAGCCGAACTCTCTTGTTTGCCATAAAACGGTTGAGCACTGCAGTGTGTGATTGTGTCTTGTCGCAAACTGATCTCACACGACGTTAATAATGTGATTAAGGTGTGTACATGTCTGTAACACACGTCCATAATGCGACTAAAACAGGAATACTCCACATGTCTTAATTCGATTTGTGTTTACTTCGAGTATGACCTTAATCAGATTAAGGTAATTAAAAATTGCTGTTTACATGGTAGTTTCTTAATCAGAGTACTGTCTTAATCGGGTTAATAGTGGATTATTGTTGTCCATGTCAACGCACTGAGTGACGTCTGAGGGATCTGAGATCATGTGCAATCAGAAGTGGTTTTCGGCGTTGCCCTTTACGCACCGAGATTTGAGCGGATTCCTTCAGTCTTTTAATTATATTGTGCACTGTAGAAGGTGAAATGCCCAAAATCCTACGATCTGTCTTTGGGGATTGTTGTTCTCAAAGTGTTGGATTATTCACTGATGCATCTATTGGTAGATTGGCGAGCCTCGGCCCATCCTCGCTCTTGAAGGACTAGGCCTTGTATACTATGATTAGACGATTAGACCTCACCTGTTTCACATCACCTTCTTATTTCAACTTGTCACGCTGCTATTAGTCCTAAATTACACCTGTCCCAACATTATTGGAACGTGTTGCATGCATCAGTTTCAAAATAAGCATTTATCTTCAAAAAACTATGCAGTTGATTAGGTAAAACATCTTCATACTTTTTGTTTGTTTGTTTAAATACAAGTTAAAGTACATTTACAAATCCACTGTTTGTTTTTTATTAGCATTTTACATACTGTCCCAACTTTTTCGGAACTGAGGTTGTAAATATCAGGAAACGAAAGCTGAAATTCAGAACCATCATATTTTATTCATCTTTTGATCTCAAACTCGAATGTCTTCAGTTTATAGCAAAAACAAAGGAATTGGCATTGCAGTTCCAATACTTTCAGAGGGGACTGGCACTCACTTGATGTTGCATCGTCCTTGAACGATATCTGATGCTTCATTTCAAAATGTTAATACACGCTTAAAGTTCAACAATGTTCTCACTCCTCATGTTCAGTGAATGTATGTAGGTCTGTCCAGCCCTGTTATAAATAGAGAGCTCATTAGCCATGTTAAATGAGCAGTGAACTTGGCAGAGACATCAGCAGGCATGGTCACATGGTGTTGAGTCAGAACAGTTAACCAACAAGAACGGAAGTGACCAACGTGGAATGGCTCTGAGTTGGAGATTGCTTGCTTTTGTATCTCACTCACCTGCCTCCAAGTTAAATTAAACTTCAGAATAGAAAGATGATTCTGCCTATCTTCAAAAAAAAAACCATTAACACATGTTTATATTGAAATATTTGTGATCCACACTGTGATCGTGAATCCGGTGCTAATTTGTTGCTTGGTGCTGTGTTGTCATTATTCCCGTGAGAACTTACCAGTTGTTTGTCTTAAAAAATATGGGGTAACAGTGAGGTTTTGCTGTGAGCTCCTAAAAACAAGCTCAGGGGATTGTGCAGCTTCCTCGCACACCGTTTTCCAGCATCGCTGAATGTCATATTAATGAGAAATCCAAGTTATACTTTGGCGAGACGGCGAATATCAGATTCCAAGCTCCAGAAGGCAACGCAGCTACATGACGCAGTTGTGCTCAGTTACAGCTCAACTGCTCAGAGATCTACGAGGCAGTGTTAGCAGGAAGGATGACGCTTTGGCAGCTGATCTGTTTGAGCAGAGTGTACAGATGAGCAGGTGAGAGAGCTGGACAGACTAAAGCACTGATGCATCGCTCTCTTTAAGTAGAGATTGAGCTAAATCCCATTGGCAACGCTATCAGCAAGTAGTCGAACAGCATTGTGGGTAATGTAGAAAAGCAGTGTGAAAATACACCACCATGTTGGTGAAAGAAGTTTCCTGTAACACCAGCACATGGCTGAGTAAGAGACTCTTGATCAGAGATAGGGAATCTCTGCACTTGAGGATTCAGTAGGACGAGAGGCAGACACGTAGGCAGGCAGTGTGTGTGTGTTTGTGTGTGTGTGTGTGTGTGTGTGTGTGTGTTTGTGTCTGTGTGTGTGTGTGTGTGTGTGTGTGTGTGTGTGTGTGTTTGGTAGTCCTCCATATGCAGAGTGACTTACATTTATGTCGTTTCTACGACCGAGTAGTTGAGAGTTAAGCTACGTTCACATACAGCGATTTTATCGCTGCAAGACGCCAGTCGCTGTACTATGAAGTCGCCAGTAGGCGTACCTACTACTGGTTGCCATAGTAACATGGGTGGCACAACTAACATTCCACTTTTGATAACAAACCAGTTTTGTTGCTGCTAAAATTAAAAATTCTGGAGGGAGAGGATCTTATATAAAATTCACCAGCATATATATGCATCATATCCTACAAGATGGAGGAGAAGCAGTGTGTGCTCGGATATTTACAAAAGCACAAGCGCCAATTAGCTTAGCTTAGCCTATAACCTTAGCGGTTTTAAAGCCATATATTAATAATGAAACACACTCGCTGTTTGTTGCAATTGAGCAAAATCCCGGTGTATCTCAGTAAGTGAGCGTCACCATCAGGGTGTCATTCACTATGTGTTCAATGGAGTCTAGTTTCCTGGGTGAGGTGTCCGGCTCGGTGCTGCTCGCTCCTGGGCGCCGAAGCAGCGACAAGCCGGACACTTCACCCAAGATAGGAGCTACACTGGGATTTTGCTTGATTGCAACAAAAAGTGAATGTTTCATTATTATTATTATTATGTTATTATAATATTATGTTTCATTAATTAGTTTATTTTTTGCTTTAAACCTGCTAGGAAGCTAAGCTAATTGGCTACTGCCACAGTGGTGCTGCGCCTGCTAGTGAGAAGGGGGTGGCAAGGGATGATGTGCGCTCTACTGTCTTCACTCCCATTGGTAGTCGCTGCACCATGTCGGCTCCAGATTTGCATAAAGTTAAGCTTTATTCAACTTTCTAAGTCGAAGGACATGCCCATATCCGGTCGCCATTAGTCGCTGTCGCTCATGTCGCCGGAAGTCGTCAGCTCTCATTGAAAATGCATAGTATGCACAGATACTAGTCCAGGCTCTTGTTATCTCAAAACTGGACTACTGCAACTCACTACTCTCGGGCCTCCCAGCCGGCTCCATCAAACCCCTTCAGATGATTCAGAATGCAGCAGCGCGCCTCGTCTTCAACAAGCCCAAGAGAACCCATCTCACACCCCTCTTCATCTCCCTCCACTGGCTTCCTGTACCCGCGCGCATCATATTCAAGCCCTTGATGCTTACCTACAGGACCTTATCTGAAACAGCACCCCCATACCTCAACACTCTCCTTGAGGCTTATGTTCCCTCACGCAATCTGCGATCAATTAATGACTGATGCCTGGTAGTCCCTACACGAGGTCCCTTTCCAGAACCTTCACACTAACTGTTCCTCAGTGGTGGAATGAACTTCCAACCTCAATCCGGACCGCAGAATCTGTCACCATCTTCAGAAAACAGCTAAAGACCCACCTCTTCCGTGAACACCTGACCAACCCATTAAAATAAATAAATAAATAAATAATTTGCGCTTACACCTCTACTCTGTGCACTTTGCTTCTTCTGGAACTCAATTTATGGATCTCGTATTGTAGCACTACTTGTATTGTTCTCTGCTTGATACATCACTTTGCTTGTATTTTCTCATTAGTAAGTCGCTTTGGATAAAAGCATCTGCTAAATGAATAAATGTAAAATGAAGGGTCTCTGGTTGCATTGTTGCTGCGAGTCGCTCTATGTGTGAACGTATCTTGAAGGGCCTTGCTCAAGGGCCCAGCAAGGCTGGGATTTGAACTCACAACCTTCAGATCAGCAGCCCAACATCTTAGCCACTGAGTTTTAGCTTGATGCGTTTGTATGCTGTTCTCATCAGTGAACTAGCCAGCTATGTGATTCAGTTCACAACAGATATCCCTATTAACCCTTTCACTGTATGCTGGAATTCTTTTCTATTATCTGACATTTTCAATCAGTAGAAACAAATGAATTATTTTATCGCCACAAGTGTGTTATAAGATTATTCAGGAGACTGTTGGGTTTCTGTGTGTAGAGTATCATGACCCTGGCCCTGTTTACACTGCTGCGTTTTCATTTTAAAATGCATAACTTTCGCTACGGGTACGCCTGTCCTCTACACTACTCTGGCGTTTTCCACCCTCGTAAACAGAGACTTTGGGAAACGCAGAAGACCCCGTTTTAGTTTGAAAACGCTGGGCTCGCATTTCAGTGTAAACAGAGCAAAACAAAGACTTTTGAAAATGAAGGCGTTGCCCACGTTCATTCCCTGATTTGTCAAACCCTTACCGTACGACCATTACGCTACCTTGATCGTATACACAACAACGCGGAGACTGATCCGCAAGCTTTCCTGACTTTGTCGTCATTCTTAGCAGCCACTGTGCAGTTAAATTCTGTATTTTATAATTCTGCAGCTGCTACATACACAAGAGGCGAGCTATGATTAGAGAAATTGGCAACAAATCGAACTTCAAGCGGCGTAAGCCTGACAGGGAACTCTAATTTGGACTAGCAACCAACTTCCTGTTTACACTTGTATGCGCATGCCCAGTGTGCATGAATGGTCATGTGACATGCGTATTCAGTCGTGCAGTGTGGACAGTAATCGTTTCTGAAATACAGCAGAAACACCAGTGTGGACGCGGATCGTTTTCATTTTAAAACAAAAACACACTAGTGTAAACAGGGCCTCTGTTTTTAGTTGCTGGTGAGCAGGGCGATGGGAAAAGGGCAAACAATTCACACCTCTCCACAATAACATTGGTACAGAGATAAAACAGACAGCACAACTAAAGCTTTTTTGATAGTAAAACACAGTATACAACTGCGACAATAAAGTTATAACACGGGGTTTCCCTAGGTGTTCAAAGGGCTTAGGTGCAGTCTGGGTTCTCGGGGGGGATGGTGATGGTTGGGTTTTTTTTTTTAATTATTTGAAGGAAATTTTAAGTTGTTTAAAGTTTTTTTCATGTTTAAATAACGTTTCAACCTTTTTTGAAGTGTTCAGCGCCTGTTTTATCTTTACTAGCATTTAAAGTGGTTTGGCAGCTTTGTTTAGCTACCGAGCCACGTT
Source organism: Ictalurus punctatus (assembly GCF_001660625.3). Lineage (NCBI taxonomy): Eukaryota > Metazoa > Chordata > Actinopteri > Siluriformes > Ictaluridae > Ictalurus > Ictalurus punctatus. Next base: position 5,752,917 of record NC_030442.2, on the reverse strand, counting down.
AGATACTAATGTTAGTTCAGTTGAAGTATATTTATCTAATGACAAATAACTAGTTTCGCTGGTTAACATAACCTGTGCAAGTTAGCTAGGTTAGCTAGCTATTTCTTCAGTTATATGTTTTACAACTAAACTTTGTCCAATATTTATATTTCACTAGTGCAATGTTGCTGAAGAATTACTCCCTAACAAACATAAAGTTTATACTTCATTTATTCTTTGTTGAGGTTTACCTCATCGATGGCTTGCAACTTGCTTAGCGGTTGTAACTACAATCCCGAGGTGACGGTACAGAGTAATCTCCCAGCAGCTGTTTGATCAACACAAATACACGCACAGATACACGTCCAAACACTGATCACTCATTCCTGTTGCCAGTTTACCTTTCTGTTTGAGATCAAGCCACTTCTCTGGGGGGTTTTTTGTCAGCCATTGAACTCTCACTGTTGTTTTTACAGTCACTCTGATAAGTTGCCTAAATGCCTTTTTACGTTCTTTCGGATTAAGGCGCTTCACAAAACACTTAGGCGCTGTGGCTAAACCTTTCTATGGTACGGAAAACCCTGTAACAATAACTAATCCTAGTAGGCTAGGTGAAAAAAAAAAACGAATACATATGGAGACTGGAGGAAAAAACCGCCCAAGGTGTGTACTTTCATATGGGCCATTAACCACTACTTTGGAGTGTGACCTCACGGGCATACACAAAACAGGTGGAAATTCCATTTTTTGGCCTCTGGTACAAAGAGAGAGAAAAAAACAAGATGTATTGAGTACAGTACCTTACATATAATATGTACATGTGTGAAAAAAAATAAATTGTGTGTGTGTGTATATATATATATATATATATATATATATACACACACACATTAGAGATGCACCGATGTAAAGGCTATTTTTCCTGTTATGGGCTATCGGGCGATAGTTTAAAATCATCCGATGATCAGAGCCGATTATATCCTGTCAATCAAAAGATTGCGGGAAAACGCATGGATTTCGTGCTGTGTGTAAAGGTGATGTCTCTTGTGTGGAATGACGACAAAACTGCAGTTTGTAATCTCTGTAATCTCTGCACCGCAAAAATTTTACACAGGAAGTAAATTTTACAACGCAGAAGTTTCGGTGTCGAGTCAAACTGTTTACTTTTGATCAGTGTTTTAATTAGACATTACAGATCTTACTCGCGCTCCCACTCTGTGTCACCGCGCGTGAGGAGCAATGCGGCCTTGTTAATAACACATCACTTCCGTTATAATAAAGAACAGAAGTTACATTAACAGAAGATACAGCAATAAACTTAACTTACAATAAACAATAAACTTAAATTAAACTAAACCATTTAAGCAACTTGTAACAGCATCACTGTTGTGCTTCCGTGCTACACAAACTCCGCTTTATAACGTTTGATCTTCTTCAGGGTGTTTAATATGAAATGCTCTCTGCCTTAGCGGACTTGCAGGTTACACACTTTCTCCCTCAGTCACGTGACTATTTCGCCTCCATCTGATGGTGACCGAGGTCATGTTAGGAATAAAAGGTAACGCTGACATAAAGAGTAAACTGAAGAAAGCTGTTGTTGGTGACTCTGGGTATTCTGGCTAGCGGTGTCGCATTACGTGAGTTTGACGTCATGCGCCACTGACTAGGAAGCGGCTATACTTCCGGTTATTAAAAAAAACGCTAGTGTTCCTTTTGAGATAGTACTACCTTTCTAAACTTCATACACTAGACTGTAGTGCATAGTGTAAGTGTATAGTACAGAATTTCGGACACAACTTTAGTATTTACTCTCCGAAGTGTGTTTTCGGAACAGAAGTAACGTAGTGAGTAAACGCACCCTGTGCTGCGCGCAGACCGACCAATTGATAATGAGATTCGTAGAGCACAGAAATAATTTAATTACAATTCAAAAATAGTTTAATTAAATGTTTCTGGTATATAGTGTAGTAATATGTAAGTGGTACTGGTATATAGTGTAGTTATATGTAAGTGGCACTAAATTAGGCTTTTGTTTGGTGTGTATATATATGTGTGTGTGTGAGTGTGTGTGTGTGTGTGTGTGTGTGTGTGTGTGTGTGTGTGTGTGTGTGTGTGTGTGTGTATGACTCATTTCTGCCCTTCATCTTTCCAGGCTCCCCCACACTGCCAGTTGGATGGTGTTCAAGACAGCAGTCGCTGTGAAGGTATACAACAGACTACACTGTGTTTTGGGGGAAACAGATCAGATGACAGATGTGATCCAGTGGTTCTGCTTTCATTCATTTATTTCTTTCATTTGTTTATTTTCTATTGAATGTGTGCAAGCCAAAGTGTAATGTTTAGGTGGATCACTGGTTCATGGACGGAGTTGATATTTAATATATCAGTACGCAGTATCCTCCTCAAATAATAAATGCACTGGCACACACACACACACACACACACACACACACACACACACACAGGTTTGCTTTTATGACATTTCAGGACATAGGATTATACATCTGTAAGGTAAATATAGTATGTAATTATGTACATGTAATAGAAGTGTACTGCAATGCTATTATCTGTATCCTTTTAGTGCTGGAAATGTGAATATCTGAATTTATGGCTTTAAACCAGACGTGGGTGTGGTTTATACTGGAAGGTTAATTATTTATTTTATTTATATTAGTTCTACAATTATGCCCTGGAAATGCTGGAAAACAAGTGAAAATGTACTTTTTCATTTAAAAAATAATAGCAAAAACCAATATGCAGAACAACTCCTGCTCCAGACACCTGGATTTGTTACATTCCAGAAAGATCAGAAAAGTTCACTGGACACGCTTTCAGAACTGCTCAAACGCAGCGTCACACTTGCAGTGCTTCTGCGAGTCAGAATGAGAGGTGTATTTCATTATAAGCACCCTGTGATTTTCAGAGAAGCCACAGAAATAATAATTACAAGAGTTTTACAATATTTTTAAAATGAATTGAATGATTATTTTTGTGGAGCACCCCGCAGAGAGACGCTGCACAGCACATAGATATGGAGCAGAGGCTCAACGAATGAAAACCTATTTCTTTTGTTTGTGTAGAAATGTAGCACTGCACGATTTACAGAAAAAAGTCTAATTGCGTTTTACTATTATTTAAGAAAAGAGCTACAGGTTTGTTGTGGTGGTTTGCACAGCATCAAAGTAAGATAAGATAATAAGATAAGATTCGGGAAAGACCAAGCATAATCACAATTTGATCTTCTAACACTACAATAAACAAACAAAACAATGCAATTTCTATTGCTACTGTTTATTTAAAACCACTTCAACATTGTGGCATTTTTTATTTCGTTTCAAATAAAGCTGTCATGATGCAAACATCTGTCATGACAAATCAAGCAAATAACTCCAGCATTTATTTATTTAAGTTAAAGTTTATTTATACACATACACCACTGTTCATTAATAATTCATATTTGTTCATATTGCACAGTTGTTGTTTTTTTAAACAAACTGAATACTGAAATTTTAAATATATATTAGTATATGCAGTAAATTCTATTATTAACAAAGCTCAAGCAATTCTGTAGAATTATGTATCATTACTATATGTAAATTAAATACTCAACAGTAAGTAATATTGAGTTTGAAAGAGTTTGTTACTATAAAGTGAGTTTAACCATGGAGTGTTACTATAAAGTGAATTTTACTATAAAATTTCACTATAAAAGTGTTACCAGTATATTTTATTGTTGCAATTCAAATGTTTTTTCAAAATAAATGACACGTATTTGATTGCTTTCTATATGAATAATATCCGATGATAAAATTGATATTATTTATGAACATTTACAGGGTTTTTCCTGGGTCAGAAATGGTCTTCGGTGGTGGTGGACAGACATGGTCATCCACACACATGTAAAAATCCCCTACCCACATGATCTGCGAGCCCAATGCTGACAATAAACTTAACATAAATGCAGGGAAACAGTTTGTGATTTTTGCTTATCCTATTTATTCATGAAATAAAAAACAATCACCGTCAGGACAGATAATAAAACAAAGTGCTTACAACTCTTTTCCATGTAAAAGTCACCAAGTATGATGTTTACTGTTTTTAAAAAAAGAAGCTAATATTTCACTCACAGCAGAAACTAGAATCAAAGGCTTCCATGATATCTCTTATTATGTATGAGCTCTTACCCTGATGTTTGTTTCTTTTGTGCCTCATTGTTTACACTTGGTTGCTCATTCTTTTTTTATTTTCTTCAGTTTTACAACCTCTTCCATGTTATAGGTTATGTGATTATCAGACACAGATATTATGTCACTCTCATGGCATTCTTTCTTGCAAAAAAAAGCTGTGATTTTTCCACAGGCTTTCACAGCTTTGTAAGATTCGTTGTTAGACCTTATTTTTGGTATATCATCATATCAATATTAAAAAGTAGTATTAAAAAGTTTATGTTAACTATTTTTCTACCATATACAATTGAATAAAATTAGCAGCTAGATAACAACTTGCTTTGTGCTTTGTTCTGGTTTCACCTCACTCCAGTCTAAACTCAATGATTTTATAGGTAATTTACTACACATTCAGTGCGTTTACATGGACAACAATAATCCCATATTAACCCGAATTAGACGATACTCTGATTAAGAATCTAGCATGTAAACAGCAATTATTGATGACCCTAATCCAAGTGAAGTCATACTCGAAGTAAGCACAAATTGAATTAAGCCATGTAGAGTGTTCCTGTTTTGGTCGCATTATCGGTGTGTATTACAGACATGTACACACCTTAATCACACTATTAACGTCATGAGGGAGTTTTCACCGCATTTTGTGACGGGACACACACACGGCAGTGCTCAACCGTTTTACGGAAAACGAGAGCATGGCTGTGTCCGTACCCGCGTGTTTGCCCACTAGATGCATATGCATGTATTTCTAAATACTATATAGTAGGCAAGTACGCGGTTTGGGACGCAGCCCACGGCTTCAAGCAGTCGTCTATTAGCACGTACAGCACGACAAATAATTAACTGCACTTGAAGCTTTCGTACAAATTAAAAAAGAAACACCCAGAACTGTATATGGTACCATAACGAAGACCAACTGTATGTTGATGCGTGAAATTCTGGAGGGACGTCGGACGGCGTGGCGCGGTGACGTAATGACGTGGCGTGGTGACGTAATGACGTGTGCCGTTAATCGATCTATGTTCTATAACATGTAAAACAGGAACATGAAAGGAATATTCTAAACGCGACTCATGTAAACACCTTACTCACATTATTGTCTTACACAGAATAAGGTCAGTAATTAGATTATTTCTGTCCATGTAAACGTAGTCAATGAAGTCTGGTCCATCCATTTATTTCCACTGCCCGTATTATGTTGGCTGCATTGTCTGTGGTGATGCACACCTGGCCTTCTTCGTTCAGATCCCAGTCAGCTAGCGCATCTTTCAATCCAGAAGCGACGGAAAGTATGAATCCCATTAGAGCCTTTCCCTCTTCCCCCCCCTCACTTTTAAATCGCCTCACTTTTAAATCGGCTATGAATGCCCGTGTGTGCATTTCACTTTTGCTTCCTAATTAGCGGCAATTCGGGGAAGTAATTGCTTGAATGGTGGGTTCATTATTATTCTTAATAAAAAACACAACAAAACAGGACAGTGACAAACTCGCTTATATTAAACAGAACTTTTGAAACCAAATCTTCCACCATTGTCTTGTCAGTCAGCTCGCCTCACTCTTCCCGCTATTCAGCTCGCCTCCCTCTCCCTGCCAGTCGGCTCGCCTCCCTCTCCCTGCCAGTCGGCTCGCCTCGCTCTCCCTGCCAGTCGGCTCGCCTCCCTCTCCCTGCCAGTCGGCTCGCCTCGCTCTCCCTGCCAGTCGGCTCGCCTCCCTCTCCCTGCCAGTCGGCTCGCCTCGCTCTCCTTATCAATCGGCTCGCCTCGCTCTCCCTGCCAGTCGGCTCGCCTCGCTCTCCTTATCAATCGGCTCGCCTCGCTCTCCCTGCCAGTCGGCTCGCCTCGCTCTCCCTATCAATCGGCTCGCCTCGCTCTCCCTGCCAGTCGGCTCGCCTCGCTCTCCTTATCAATCGGCTCGCCTCCCTCTCCCTGCCAGTCGGCTCGCCTCGCTCTCCTTATCAATCGGCTCGCCTCGCTCTCCCTGCCAGTCGGCTCGCCTCGCTCTCCCTTCCAGTCGGCTCGCCTCGCTCTCCCTGCCAGTCGGCTCGCCTCACTCTCCCTATCAATCGGCTCGCCTCACTCTTCCTGTCAGTCAGCTTCAGTCAGCTCCCCTCACTCTTCCTGTCAGTCAGCTTCAGTCAGCTCCCCTCACTCTTCCTGTCAGTCAGCTTCAGTCAGCTCCCCTCACTCTTCCTGTCAGTCAGCTTGCCTCACTCTCATCACGTGCTAAAATCTGAAATCTGATCTGTGCTGCGACTCTGACTCATGCTGAATTGAGCGGACGCGGTCAGTTTTTAATTGTAGCGTCCGTTCTCTAACTGAGCTAAATGAGTTACTATACTATACTATTGCTATAAAAAGGCAAAACGACGGTGGGGGCGGTGCCATGCAGGCCACCGGGATGTAATCGGTGTGCGGTGGAACACCGGTAACTCCGTCTATTGTGCAGTGTGCAGTGTTAATGCCCCCTATTGGCTAAACTCTGCGTCAAACGTAAAATGCTCAGGAAGCAAACCGTCAACAATGCTTCTTACCATATTTGATGGTCCTGCAATCGAAATAATCGCAGCTCTTGCGATTTGAAAATCGCACCCTTTCAAATCGTGATTTCAGTTGAAAAACGATTACTCGTGCAGCCCTATAAAAATGTGCTAGAAATATCGTTTGATTTTGGAGCCCAGTAAGGCATTGTGTAGGTCTGGCTAAAACTGAACAGTGTATCTCCCTTTAGCATGTTAATGAAATTATTATTTATTTTTTCCACATTCAGGGTTGCCAGGTTCTATGTGTAATATCCGCGTATTGCAAATATATACTGAAAGTCAGAAAGGTACACAATTGTTAACCTGTACCCTCGAAATGACTGAGAAGAAGGAGAAAATGTCTCTACCTTCTCTATGCCCAGACATTTTTGGCTAGATTCGTGTCTTTCTGAGTTGTAGGATGGGAAGTTTGCTGAACCCTGGCAAACCTCCACATGAGTTTGTGCTAGCTGTTCTTTAAAGCTCTATATTAAAGTAGAAACTGGCACAACTATTCTTGTTTTGTACTGTAAGATCCCAGTACACACACCTTTTCTGAGCTTTCTACCAAGCTTTCTCTGAAAATAAACCCTGAATACTCCACATATTGTTCATTTGTATTTGTTTGGGATGCACTGCCTGTTCAGTCTGAGTAATGTATTTGTTTACATCCCTATTATGTAGTGAGATTTTTCAACACCAATCCTTACCTCAAAAAAAGAAGCACATACTGTAGCTTTATGTGTGTATGTGTGTATATATATATATATATCTTGCTGGTCCTGACAAGCTAGAATAGCCCTGGTTTTCTTATATAGTCACATTATTTTTGTCCTGAAAATTCATAAAAACAAACACATGCAAACCCAAGCACTATGAAGTTAATAAGCTTTATTATTCATTAGAAATCAGAAAGTGAATATAAGTATTTACATGTTCTCTAATCTCACTCTCTTTCTCTCTCTTTCTATCTCACTCTTTCTTTCTCTCACTCTTTCTTTCTCTCTCACTCTTTTCTCTCACTCTTTCTCTCTCTGTCTCACTCTTTCTTTCTCTCACACTCTCTTTCTTTCTCTAACTCTCTCTCACTCTCCCTTTCTTTTTCTCTCTTTCTCTCTCACTCTCTCTCTCTTTCTCGCTGTCTTAATGATCTCTCACCTTCTGTCTCTCTACCCCTAGGCTGAGGGAGGTGTGGAATTTGGGCAGAAGGGCTTGATGATGGAGCTACAGAGTCTACAGGAGGCTCTCAAAGTGGAGATACAGATTCATCAGGTAATAAACACCGGAACTGAATCCTGGCACAGGAAATCCTGTGTAAAACAAAAGAAGAACTAGTAAATAGTTTCTGAAGTGGGAAAAATAATAAATCAGTATCCATATTATACCACTCTCAGTAATGTAGGGTCCCAGATATCTATCTATCTATCTATCTATCTATCTATCTCTCTCTCTCTCTCTCTATATATATATATATATATATATATATATATATATATATATATAATGTATCCCCCCCCCCCCCCAAATTCTGTTTGAATCTTTTTAAACTTTATTTTCCAGAAATATATATATACGATTTTGATTTCTTTGGGGAGAGGGGCTTGATTATGGAGCTGTAGAATCTGATTGTGTCTCTCAAAATTAGAGTCTGAGCATTGTCATGCACATCGGTAGCAGTATAGGTTGAACTTTCTTGAACTTTGAACTCTACATTATGAATAATGTTTGACCCACATGTACCATATGTATATAAATTTGGTGTGAGCAGTAATACTTTACTACCGTACAATAATGTTGGCATTCACAATTCCATAATACAAAGCACATGACTGTTCATAGTGGAATTAAACATTAGTTTAATATCATTTGGCATTAAAGAAGACGTTTTTCACTTTGCCTTCTGCCTCAGAGTCAGCTCTCATCTGCAGCTAGCCTACAACACCCATAACCATAGTGACAGCATCACAGAAATGCTAAAGTGACTTATTTACCATCCATGATCTATTCAAAATAGAGTAAATCCTTCATAGCCAGTTAATGAAGTGAAATGTAACAGGGGGTTTACTAGGAGGAACGTTTTAAACGATCTCAGCTAACTGTCAGGTTCTGCTCTTTGAAAACAAAAGAACAAGAGCTTATTTTCTCACTCATAATTTTCCAGCAATGTTGAATCATATGAATCATACCATATTAATATTAATAATCATAACATATTCATAAGAAAACCAGTGTGGACGTAGCAGAGACAGGAAACGTTGGGCTCAACGTTGCGAAACGCAGTGCTGCTATATGACGCAGTTCTGCAGAGTCAGGGGTGTGGTCAGCAGACGACTCGGTTAGATTATCTACAAGATATAAACCGTCATGGCCTTGATGGAGGACAGACGAAGTGAGGACTTGGGCAGACCAACAGTTGTATTATGTGTCCTAAAAGTGAAATTACATGCGAGTAGTTAACACTATCGTATATATAATACCCTCATCTTTATTGACGTTATATTGGGCATGTAGTGCACTACATGGGTTCTGCACCAGTATTACCTTATTCACTATATAATGAACAGGAAGCCATGTGGGTTAATGATTATTTCTGTTTAAAGATGAGTTTAATCTTCTTCTTTTTTTAGACTTTTTATTTTAAATATTTAATTACTCATTGTTTTATGTGTTTACATTTGATATAATACTTATTATTATTATTATTATTATTAGGATTTTTTTTTTCTTTTCTTTTTACTTTTTGCTTGAACATTGTTCACATTAATATGCACACTATATTGTAAATAAAACATTCAGGGTATTTAAACATGTCTATTACTGTAGTACCTCAGGACTCAAACATAATTATTTTAGGATTTTTAAGTTTACCCGATCAGCCAAATGTCCCCACAAAGCCAAAGAAGGTCATGCATTCCTGTAACCCTGTGCGGAGTACAGCTGTAAGGAGGCTGGATTTGTGCTGTGACTTGCAGTTCCAGTGTCTGCCTCTAAGAGTCGCTGTGTGAACACCCTGAATTACACTCTGCTTGGCTAACCAAGTATATAAAGAGCACTGAATGATCTGTGTTCTGACTATTCTCTCTCTTTGCTTTTACTCTCTCTTTCTGTCTCTCTCTCTCTCTCAACACACACATACACACCCACAAACACACTTGCATACACACTTATTCTTGTCTCATTGTCATTCTTTCTGCAGAAGCTAGTTGCACAGATGAAGCAAGATCCACAGGTGAGAGCCGCCTCAGCACGAAGACGATGACTTCTCATTCAGCTATGTTAATATATACATACTGTAGAGAGACACAGATATGGTTTCTCAAAGGGATTGTCAGTGATTATGTGTGTGTTTCTTTTGTGCGCAGAACGCTGAGCTGAAGCTACAGCTGCATGACCTTCAGGCCAAGATCACAGTGCTGAGCGAGCGACAGGTAAGAGACAAAAGACATCTGAATCTGTAAAAGAGAGAGACAGCTGGGTCTGTTAGAGGGTTGCGCTTAAAGACAGATGAATCTTGAAGGGGAAAGAGGCACTGACTGAGGAGTTTCATTTAGATTCATGTTTTTTGTTTGTTTTGACAATTATTTTTCTATAATTCTAGTGAGGCAGAGAGAACTGTTTTAAAGCAGAACTGCCTCTCCTGTAGTAGTTACTAGAAGCTGCATAACTGCGTAATGCTTTTACTATTTACTAATTAACAAATAACCTATGTCTGTGATGGTTGTTTACACACCGTTATTGCACTCTGGTACACGTTTCTCAATAACCAAATTGCATCTGTCTCTTGCCTAAGGGATTGACACTATTCTCTAAACAATTCTCTAAACCAGTGATCCTCAGCTGGCAGAGCAGACACAGTAATGTCACTGGACTGCGGCGAGTTGTAGAAAACTTCCGTAGCAGAGCCGAAAAATGTGTTAAAAAACTGGCCACTCTACTTTAAAAAAGCCAAAATGAACCAGGGTGGCTTCTGTAGCTGTTCTTCTTCTTCTTCTTCTTCTTCTTCTTCTTCTTCTTCTACTTCTTCTTCATGCATTTATGTGAAGACGGCAGCTCATTGGACCTGAGACTAGGTGAAGAGCTAGTGATTAGAGGTCGAGCGATAGTTTTCAAAATTGATACTGAGTGAAAACACAACACTCAAAATAAAATATAGCTGAACTTTATTACAAAAATAAATAGTACAGACTGTACCATGAAAAGGTACGGTACTTTTTTACATGATATATATACACACAACCGCAATTCTGAAAAAGTTGGGACGGTATGGAAAATGCTAATACAAACAAAGAGAGTGATTTGTAAATGTAATTTGACTTGTATTTTTTTTAAACACATGAAGAGAAGGTGTTTTACCTAATCAGCTGCATATTTTTTTGAAGATAAATGTTTATTTTGAAATTGATGCATGTAACATGTTCCAAAAAAGTTGGGACAGGGTTAATTTAGGACTAATAGCAATGTGACGAGTTTTTTGGAGCCTCTAAAAAAAGGCCTAGTCCTTAAGAGCAAGGATGGGTCAAGGATCACCAATCTGCCAACAGATGTGTCAGAGAATAATCCAACACTGAGAACAATTCAATTTCAATTATATTTTATTTGTATAGCGCTTTTAACAGTGGACATTGTCTCAAAGCAGCTTTACGGAAATATATAAACAGGGGATACAGATTTTAAATGTGTCAATTTATCTCAACTGAGCGAGCCGGTGGTGACAATGTCGACTAAAAACTCCCTAAGATGATATGAGGAAGAAACCTTGGGAGGAACCAGACTCAGAAGGGAACCCGTCCTCATCTGGGTAAAAACGGATAGTGTGAGAGTAAAAGAAAGTTCATTATGGTTTTTACATGAAGTCTGTTAGTTGAGTCCACTGTTCAAAGGAGACCCGAGTGCAAAACTGCATGTTGTAATTGCAGTCCTGGGGCCTTAGAAGCAACCGTAGTCCCAGCAACCACAGTGAGAATGTCTATGTGGAATTGGAGTAGATGAGAGCTCCATGCAGAGGTAGGGCATCTGAACGGATGAGGCAGGTCCGGAGAGCAGGAAGGATCAGGATCTCTAGTATCTCCATAAAATCATGTGTGGCTCGACAGAAGGAGAACACCATTCCCCAAAGACAAATCGGTAGGATTTTGGGTATTTCACCTTCTACATGCACAATATAGTTAAAAGACATGCATAACGGGGGGAAAATTCTGCTTGCTAAACCAGCTGGTGTTTCAACACCTAAACACTTAATAAATGTTATTAAAAGAAAAGGTTATGTTACACAGTAGTAAACAGTCGACTGTCCCAACTTTTTTGGAGTGTGTTGCAGTCATCAGATTTGAAATGAGATACTGGATTTTTGATTTCCGTGAGCTGTAAGCCGTAATAGTCAAGATTAAAACAAAAAAGGCTTGAAATATTTCACTTTATGTGTAATGAATCTAGAATATATGAAAGTTCCACATTTTTAATTAAATTACTGAAAAAAATAAACTTTTCCACGATTTTCTAATTTTTTTTAGATCCACCTGTGTGTGTGTGTGTGTGTATGTATATATATATATATATATATATATATATATATATATATATATACACACACACACACACACACTATTATTAAATATTAAAGTAAATAAAAGATATCCATCAAAATGGAACCAAAAAGTAACACTCCATATAACAAATAAAGATCTAAAAAACAAATAGATATCCAAAATGAATCGAAAAACACTTCAAATAACACAACAACATCTGTCAATGATAGTTTTTATTTCACCTCTAGAGGCCGCTCTCGTACTGTATAATGACAGCGGAACTTGAAATGGACGCAACCAGGAAAAACTATCGGTGTGGATGTGTGCAGATAACCCATAGTTCCAGCAATCAGTTATCAGTGCCAATTAATCAGCAAAACCACACCAAACCATTTTCCCAGACTTTCATAAAAATCAACTGAAATATGAGTGCAGTGATGCTTAGGAACTGTAAGAGGCTTGAGCAGGTCAGTGGGAAAGTGCCTGGTGGTGCAAGAACATGCAGGTAGGCCTGGACAAACTGTGTTGAGTCTTTTTGTGGGAGGATCCTGTTACTGCCTAGGTTTATTGTGCATAACATGACGTGACTGACATGTGGACCCACTGGATCACTATCTCTCTCATGGTCTGTGGGATGAAAGTTTTCCCAGTGGATATATGGATGAAGCTGGTTCTTTGCTCTGAGCCTGTGTAATGTCATCCGTTATCTCCCACCTTACGGGAGTTATAGTGCAGGAAGATGGCAAGATGATTTGTTCACTGAGATAGCACATGGAGTCCTTGTGAAAAAGAGAGCCGATCTTGGCTTAACATGGATTTAGTCTCTTCACAGAGTCACGTACTCGAGCTTATAATATGTAAAGTAATGAAAGGCTGCTTTATGGTGGAGAAGTTTGGAGGAAACGGAAAGAAAGAGAGAATAGAGGTTGATTTAGATAGAGAGATAGAAGAGTAGAAGAAGGGACCTCTGTCAAGGTGACCAACAGCTCAACTGAACTCAGCTCGAATGAAATTCAGTTTACACTAGTTGATCATTGGTGGCTCTAAACCACCCCTAGGTGTGAATGTGTGTGTGTGTGTGTGTGTGTGTGTGTGTGTGTGAGAGTACGCATGATGCTCTAAAGTATATCCACTGTGTTTTCCCACCTTGTGGCCAGTGTTGCAGGGATCGACTTCAGATCCTCAATCAGGGTTGAATGACTGTATACAGCATTGATGGATATGTTTTCAAATAATCAGTGCAGCATCAAAAACATCCATATTATTAGTATATATATGGCATCAATTTCATGTGATAAGTATCATGGTCGTAAAAAAAAAAAACATACGAATCATAGAATTCAATACACAATTATAGATTCCCTGTGTCTATTATTATAGCCATTACCTGTGTCTATCATTATAGCCATCACCTGTGCCTATTATATCCATCATCTGTGCCTATCACCTGTGCCTATCATTATATATCCATCACCTGTGCCTATCATTATATATCCATCACCTGTGCCTATTATATCATCACCTGTGCCTATCATTATATCTATCACCTGTGCCTATCCCCTGTGCCTATCATTATTATTAGTATATCTGTCACCTGTGACTATCATTATTAGTATATCCATCACCTGTGCCTATCATTATTATTAGTATATCTATCACCTGTGCCTATCATTATTATTAGTATATCTATCACCTGTGCCTATCATTATTATTAGTATATCTATCACCTGTGCCTATCATTATAGCTATCACATGTGCCTATCATTATTATTAGTATATCTATCACCTGTGCCTATCATTATTATTAGTATATCTATCACCTGTGCCTATCATTATTATTAGTATATTTATCACCTGTGCCTATCATTATATCTATCACCTGTGCCTATCACCTGTGCCTATCATTATTATTAGTATATCTATCACCTGTGCCTATCACCTGTGCCTATCATTATTATTAGTATATCTGTCACCTGTGACTATCATTATTAGTATATCTATCACCTGTGCCTATCATTATTATTAGTATATCTATCACCTGTGCCTATCATTATTATTAGTATATCTATCACCTGTGCCTATCATTATAGCTATCACCTGTGCCTATCATTATTATTAGTATATCTATCACCTGTGTCTATTAGTATATCCATTACATGGATACATTGGACATTGTCTCAAAGCAGCTTTACAGAAACATATAAAGACGGGATAGAGATTTTAAGGGTGTGAATTTATCCCTGTTGAGCAAGCCGGTGGTGACGGTGTCGAGGAAAAACTCCCTGAGATGATATGAGGAAGAAACCTTGAAGGGAACCAGATTCAGAAGGGGACCTATCCTCATCTGGGTAACAACGGATAGTGTAAAAGAAAAGGGAAGTTCATTATAGTTTTTATATGAAGTCTGTTTTGTTGAACCGATCCACTGTTCACTAAAGGAGACTTGAGTGCAAAACTGTATGTGGTAATTGCAGTCCTAAGGCCATAGCAGCAACCATAGTCCCAGCAACCACAGCGCAACTGTTCGTGTGAAATTGAGGTCCAAAACCATTTCCATGGTACTTCAAGCGGCACCATCCTCAGCAATCTCAGCAATCTCCAGCCTGCACCGCTTGGGGCCATCCTCAGTTGATGAGAACTCCAACCAGAAGTAGTCAATCAAAGTCACGTGTCTGTGACGTCATCTACTCCCAGCTTACTGATTGGCTAGAGAAGGGCTGTCGGTTTAGAACCAGTAGACCAATGGAGACTTTAATCCTGCCCCCTGGTCTGCATGAAATGTAATTTTTGTAATCATAAGCAAGAACTTGGGAATGAGGGCAAAGAAAACTGAAGCGTGAATGAAAGACAATGAAATTGTGAGCAGAAAATGGGTGGCGGTGGTAGCGTGGGTGTCTCAGGTGGTAGAGCGGGTTGTCCACTAATTGTAGGGTTGGCAGTTTGATTCCCGACCCACATGACTCCACGTGCTGAAGTCTCCTTGGGCAAGACACTGAACCCCAAGTTGCTTCCGATGGCAAGCTAGCGCCTTGCAGGGCAGCTCTGCTTCCATTGGTGTGTGTGTGTGTGTGTGTGTGTGTGTGTGAATGAGAACCAGTGTAAAGCGCTTGTAGAACAGCTAAGGTTAAAAAAGTGCCATATAAGTGTAGCCCATTTACCAAAAAATAACAGAGAGAGCAAGCATCAAAGTTAACCAAGGAAAACAGTTTTTAATTCAGATTATTTTGTGTTCTTTTTGTTAGTTTTTTTTAGATATTTTTTCAATCGTGTATAAGATTCTATGATTTGCGTGTACTGTATATGTGACCACAATGCTTGTGACGTGAAACCGACGCCACACAGATGTGGTTTTTTGATAGAAACATTTCACTTTGTTTTCATTTTCTTCGTGGTTTTGGGGCCAGTGTTTGTTTCATTTTGCTCCAGTATATTTGCAGAGTGTGTGTGTGTGTGTGTGTGTGTGTGTGTGTGAGTGGTGTCCTGAGAACTGAGCATTTTAGATAGTGAGATATTATTTACACTAATGTGTGTAAGCAATTGAGAGAAACTGTGAACACACACATTGGCGTCTGGCCTAGTCCGTTATTCTTGTCTAAATGTTCAGCAAGAGAATTTGTTTGGAAACTTTTGCTAAAAACTGATAGTAGACCAGTAAACTAGTGGCCCAGTCAAACCTGGCAACGGTGCTGAATCTAGATTTTGTAGCAGTAAAGCCTTTTGAGTGGGAGAAGGTGAAAAGAAAGGTAGTCAAGCAACAGAGGAAAAGAGAGAGAGAGCGAGAGCAGTCTCTCTGCAGTGTGTCTGACGAGCTGTATATTCACACAGTGTGAAATCTCCTCATGAAAACACTTTCCACCTGTCGCTTATTGATCTCCCTCCTTCTTCCTGCCTCTCTCGCTTTCCCTCTCAATCCCTCGCTCACTCTGTTCACTCATGCTGAGTACTCTTAAACACCACCAGTTATTGGTGCTTAGGACTGCTGCTAGATCCTCATTTAGAAAGACATAAATGAGGCTGTGACCCTGCCTGAGCTTTGTCCTTTTCTCTCCTTTATGCCTCCCTCGTTTTATTTGATCCAACATCCTCATGCCGGTTTTCCTGCCTCTCGTTGTTTTTGCTGATGATCCATATGTGAAGTATAGGGAATCAAATTAAGAACGTCTTTGTTTTTATTTTCTTATTTCTTCATTTGATCACTTCAGAGGTACATATCAAATATAACAACGCAAAAATAGCTATTAGACGGAAGAGATGGAGTTAAAGACTTTGTTTCTTAGCAACAATAAATGAGTTTCTCACAACCAGTCAGAATGTGTGTGTGCGCACATAGCGGGTAATTTCTTTTCAGTCATAACAAAGTGTGTACTGTGTGTGTGTATGTTTGTGTGTGTGTGCATTTCTTTGCTTGCATGCCAGCTTGTCTGCTAAAAAGCACTTTGTGCATCAGGGCCTCCAGCAGCTCTTGAAGCTAATAAAGCAATGGAATGGACATTAAAGAGAAAATCAACACTAGATGTGAATATATCATTTGAAAACATAATGGTATACATCTCCTCAAAAATTATTGGAACTCGTACGTTGAGGCTTTACGTTTGGGTTTAAGATCAAAAGATGGTTGAGACAAACATTTAGAATTTCAGCTTTCATTCCTGATGTGAACATTAGATGTGTTAAACAACTTAGAACATGGCACCGCTGGTGGCAGACCACCCAATTTTTAGTATTGGAACAGATAGTCATAAATTTCTTAAAGTAAATAACACTCAGTGTGTAATTGCATATTCCTTGCTTGCAAAAACTGCATCAAGCCTGTGACCCACTGACTACACCAAACTGTTGCATTCTTCCTTTGTGATGCTTTTCTAGGCTTTTACTAAAGATTCTTCAGGAGGTGAAATGCTGATCGATTGGGTTAAGGTCTGGTAATTGATTCGGCCAGTCTCAAACCTTCCCCTTTTCCCCCTGATGAAGTTCTTTGTTGAGTTGGCAGTATGTTTTGGTTCATTGTCTTGCTGCATGATAAAGTTCTTCCAGATTAATTTGGATGCATTTCTCTGTAAATTGGCAGACAGATCATTCCTGTAAACTTATGAATTAATTCTGCTGCTACAATCATGAGTTACATCATCGATAAAGATTATTGAGACTGTTCCAGAAACAGCCGTGCAAGCCCAAGCCATGACACTACCTCTATCATGCTTGACTGATAAGCTTCAATGATGTGGATCATGAGCAGATCCTTTCTTCCTCCACACTTTGGCCTTTCCATCACTTTAGTGGAGGTTAATCTTGGTTCAAGAAATTCTGAGGCTCATCTCTGTATTTCTTTGCAAATTCCAATCTGGCTTTCTGATTTTTACTATTGATGAGTTATTTGCATCTTGTGGTATGGCCTATATATTTCTGCCCTTGATGTCTTCTTTGAATATTGGATTGTGATACCTTCACCCCTGCATTGTGGAGGTCGGTGATGTGACTGACTATCGTTTGTGGGTATTTCTTTGCAGGTGACACAATGTTTGTCATCAGTTATTGTTGTTTTCCTTGGCTGACCTGTTTGGTTGTTAGTACAGCAGTGCTTTCTTTCTTTTTCAGGACATTCCAAATTGTTATATTGGCTGTGCCCAATGCTAGTGCTCTGATAGATTTTCCATCTTTTCTCAGTTTCAAAATGAAGTGCTTTTCTCCCAAATACAGCTCTCTGGTCTTCATGTTGGTTTATCCTTTTTAACAACAAATGCAGTCTTCACAGGTGAAACCCAGGGCTCAAACCAAGAGTAGACATTCAGAGCTAATAATTGCTTAAACAATCAATGTAACAGGACACACCTGTCGGTCAGATGTTCCAATATTTTTGATCACTTGACAAATGGGTGGGTTAAAACAAAAGGTGCCATGTTCTAAGTTGTTTAACACATCTAAATATAAATATTAGGAAATGAAAGCTGAAATTCTGGTCTGTGTGGTCTGTTTCATATTCATCTTTTGACCTCAAACCAAAATGTCTTCAGTGTATAGCAAAAACAAAACAATTGGCCTCGCTGTTCCAATACATTTAGATGGGACTGTAGTATACAATAAATGTTAGGATTAGCTGTATCTGATCCTGACCTGGAGAAAGCAGTTGCGCAAAATGAATGAAATGGGTAGTGTATATAATAATGTAGTAGCCTCATATCAGATCAGGATGAAGTACAGGGGATTTGGTCCTGTAGTACATAAAATGAACCATTCAAGTGCACAAATTTTTAGTTGTTGATGCCCCAAGCTTCAGAAGTTTCAAGCATAAAACCAGATCCCTCTTATTTTGGCTACTTATTTAAACCCTGTGTTCAATTCAGTTCATCCATCCATACATCCATCTTCTGTACCGCTTATCCTTCTTCAGGGTCACGGGGGAACCTGGAGCCTATCCCAGGGAGCATCGGGCACAAGGCGGGGTACACCCTGGACAGGGTGCCAATCCATCACAGGGCACAATCACATACACATTCACATACCCATTCATATACTACAGACACTTCAGACACGCCAATCAGCCTACCATGCATGTCTTTGGACTGGGGGAGGAAACCGGAGTACCCGGAGGAAACCACCACATCACGGGGAGAACATGCAAACTCCACACACACAGGGCCACGGTGGGAATCGAACCCCTGACCCTGGAGGTGTGAGGCGAATTTGCTAACCAATTCAATTTTATTTCTATAGCGCTTTTTACAGTGGACATTGTCTCAAAGCAGCTTTACAGAAAAGTTTTTTTATCAGGTTTTTTTTTTAATCAGGGTTTAATAACTGCTAATTTAAGTGATTTAGGTACATAGCCACTGCTTAGGGAAGAATTGATTATATTTAAAAGTGGTTCAATTACTCCAGGACAAATCTGTTTAAAGGAACATGTAGGTACGGGATCTAGTATGCAAGTTGATGAATTTGCTGAAGAGATTAATGAAGCTAGTTCGGTCTCTAAGAAGAGTAGAACATTCTAAACATTGATCTGATATTGCTACATTATCGTCTATAGGGTTAGTTTAATGGTTTTAATTTAATGGTTTTAATTTAATAGCCCGAATTTCACATCTAATATTTTCAATCTTAACAATGAAAAATTTCATGAAATCTTCACTGCTATGTAATGATTGAGTGTTTCTTTGTGTTGTGGTTTTACTCCTATTTAATTTTGCTACCATGTTGAATAGAAATCTAGCATTGTTTTTATCTCCTATTAAGGTGGAGAGATAGACTTTTGTAGCATCGCTAAGAGATTTTCTATAGTTCAGTAGACTCTCCCTCCATGCTGATTGAAATATTACCAATTTGGTTTCACGCCATTTACGTTCTAATTGTCGAGTGGTCTGTTTTAAGGTACGCGTTTGATCGTTATACCAGGGTGCTAGTTTTTTCTCTCTAATTAATTTTCTTTTGAGCGGACTGTTGACTCTAAGCATTCAGTCGCCTGATCGAGTTCTATCGGATCAGACGGTGATCCAAATCTAATTGATGTCTCTGCAAGGTTATTTATGAAGCTTGGTGCAGTAGCTGATGTGAAAGTACGTTTTACGCAGTAGGGAGGCGAGGTGGAAATATTATGATCAATATGTGTTATGAACGAGATAAGATAATGGTCTGAGACAACTTCAGACTACTGAAAAATTACAATATTTTCTATATTTAATCCGTATGTTAGATGAGGTCAAGAGTGTGACCGCCATTATGAGTAGGTCCGATTACGTTCTGATTGACCCCTACTGATCTAAGATGGACACAACCGCTGTTCTCAGAGGGTCTTCGGGGTTATCAAAGTGAATATTAAAATCACAGACGATTAATGCTTTATCTACAGAAATAACCAGGTTTGAGATAAAGTCTGCAAATTTACTAATAAATTCAGTATATGGCCCTCGGGGTCTGTATATGGCCCTGGGGGTCTGTGTTACTTGTGTTTCATCCTATTAAATGTATGTACTGTATGTAGCCATTAATTGGACAGGAGTTTGTAATTTATATAAGTAGTTGTTAGTACACCAGTGGTTTCTTTCTTTTTCAGGACATTCTAAATTGTTGTATTGGCTGTGACTCTGACTGATTTTCCCTCTTTACTCTTTTCTTTTGCTTCAAAATGGCTTGCTTTCCTCCAGTAGACAGGTGTCCTGTATGAAGGTTTTTCCTTTTTAACAACAAATGCAGTCTTCACAGGTTTAACCCAGGGCTCAAACCAAGAGTCGACATTCATAGCTATTAATTGTTTAAATAATCAATCTAACAGCACACACCTGTTCTCTCTACATAAATCTCATGTAATTTACTTTTATTGCTAGTATAATGTCACCTAGATAGTGGCATCTTTTGGTATATTATTTTTTCTAATTGTAGTTCAATAAAAATGCAGTCCCTCCAGGCTTTTGGAATTGCGAAAGCAAAATTGAATTAATGCAGAATTAAGAAAACATCACAATATTTGCAGGCGCTTGCAATGTTTCAAAATTACCACAGATTTTCCACAGATTTGGGCGGAGACATCATCACATCGTGCATTCAGCGAAAGCCCTCTTTAATTCACATGCATCGAACATGAGTACAGCTAAAAGGTCTCATTAACAACAAACAATTTCGTGCAATTGCAATTTCGCAAATTTTGAAAAAAGCCGCAGCAAAATCAAGCATTTTGGCCGCAACGATCACAGAAAAAAAACTCCCACTGAAAACTGCATAGTTATATAATAACTACAAACCCATGGTTAGGACTTGTGCTGTTTCGGGATGCAACAGCGCCACAAACCTACAAATCCTCACTGAACTTATGATATTAGAAATATGGCAGAGACTTAAATCATTCACTGACGAATAACATCGAAATAATAATGACACAGTGCACATTATTATAGGACTTTCACACCATGCCTGTTCCCCTGCTCTTAAACTCCAGATCCTCCCCTTCTGTTCTCCAAAAATGCAGAAACGCTGACTAATCCTGATGAAGCGATAATCACGATTCCTCAACTGAAAAAAGTGTGATTACATCTACTGTACATGTTTAAGAGAAACACTACACACTAAAGTATTCTACCTCTTTTAGTTTTTTCGTCTACCCTCTTGTGTCATTCTCTGAATCCTGATTTCTGTGCAGGCCTAAGTGTTGTCTGGTTATTTGGAATGAAGCCCGATAAACCAGCAGCTGTTTCAGTGCTTCAGCTGCGTCTCAGGTATTGGACTGAGCAATGTGTGGCATCTGTTTCTTTTGTTAAGGCTTTGAAAGCCCAGCCACAGCCACACACGACTCTGCAGATAAGCTGTATGTGGGTTTTGAAAAACCCACTGGTCTGGATATAGGGAAAAAAAATAATGTGTGTGTGCATGTTTTTAAAAAAATCTTTATTTAAGAAAATGGATGAATCTCAAAAGAGAGCTATGTTCCCGGCTGTGCACCCACACTCCCCTCCTCTCTTATCGTGATTGTCTAAGTTTTGGGTTAATTGAAATGAAAGATAGAATGCTTTGTGAATCAGCCTGTGAGAGCCAGATCAGCACTTCCATGCTGTTCCTAATGACTAGATGTGCACTAGTGCTGAGAGAGAGAAATGTGGGGTGGATGTGTGTGTGAGGAAGCAGGCAATGTGAGTGGAATTTTAATCGGAAGCTCAGAGCTGGTTAAATACCAGCACAGAGAGTGACAGCAAGCAGAAAGATCCTCATAGCTAGTCTTTGGGTGTGTGTGTGTGTGTGTGTGTGTGTGCGTGTGTGCGTGCTCAGGTATTATCGCTATCAAATGAAAAATGAAGTGACATTAAGGACAAAGGAAAAAACATCCGAAAAAAAGGAGGCAGCATGTCTTCAGCAGAAAGGGAGAGAGAGAGAGACTGCATCATCTATTGCAATACTTATTCACCCTGTCACACTGTATATGCTTGAAGAAGTTCTAAACCTTTTACACATTCTGGCATACAAATTCATAGCTTGTTTTTACGCACATATAAGCACACCACCATGCACACATCATTACGTAGCTGCTCGCGGAACGGCACCACTGCTGTCATTTCTATGAATCCTAGTTTGTACTAAAATGTCTAAAGGTTGAACATGGCAGTTTCTGGCCTAGACAACTTTCCATAGACAAAACGCCAACATGTTGTACACTATATGGCCAAAAGTTTGTGGGCACTTGACCATCTCACACACGTGCTTTTTAAACATCCCATTGCAGATTATAATAACCTCCACTCTTCTGGGAAGGGTGTCTACTAGAGCGTGGCTGTGTGGATTTCAACATTAAGCCACAAAAGCTTAATGCTTAGTGAGGTCAGGTGCTGATGTCAGGCGAGGAGGCCAGGGGTGCAGTCTGCATTCCAGTTCATCCCAAAGGTGTTCAGTGGGGTTGAGGTCAGGGCTCTGTACATGCTTCTCGGATTTTTCCAATCCAGCCTTGGCAACCCATGTTTTTGTGGAGCTCACTTTGTGTACAGGGGCACTGTAATGCTGTAATATGATTGGGCCTCTCATTTCCATTGAAGGAAATTATAAATCCACAGCATACAAAGTGTCCACATACTTTTGGCCACATCGTGTATATGAATGCTTCTGAAACCACGTGGTAGTCTTGTGAGCCTGGTGTCTTTCCCCATTGCACAACTCTATTTGGTTAGCATTTGCAGCTCTGGCCCACTATGCCTACGCACACATGCCCCTACTTCCCAACAGCACATATGCTGACCATATACAGTGCATGTCATCCACAAATTTGTGAAAAACACAGCAACATCTACAAGCGAAATGAAGTGCTTAGAAGCAATTAGGGCATGTGCGCTCTATTTGCATGATAAACCAACACCATTTAGTATTTGGGCAAGTAGGGCTTAAAATTTTACCTCAGGTTGAGCCTTACGGATTTTGAAAATCGGTCCACCATCACCAGAATGGTCGTGTTACCCTGGGATTCTGGAAGGTCCGTGACAAAGTCAATGGAGATGTGGCACCAGGGGCGTTCCGGTACGGGTAGGGGTTTGAGTTACCGGCCGGTAGTGTTCGTGGCACATTACATTGAGCACACGATGAGCATGAAGCCACTATTCGGCGTACCTCCCTCTCCATGTTAGGCCACCAGTACTTGGCCCGCAACAGATGGTAGGTGCGGTGTGCACCTGGGTGACCCGTGGCAACAGATGTGTGGGCCCAGACAATGAGTTCCTGTCAGTGCCGCTCGTGCACAAATTGTCTTCCCAAGGGGCGTGCTGCTGGAACCTGTGACCGGGGAATGCTCGCTAAGGTTTGATCCAACTCCCACTCCTGGGCACTGATAATGCAGGGTGGGGAAATAATGAACTCCTCGTGGTTCCTCCGATCCTCAGTGCTGTCCAGACAAGAGAGGGCATCCGCCTTAGTGTTCTTGACCCGGGTCTGTACGACAGGGTGAATTGGAACCTTGCGAAGAATAGTGACCAGCGGGCTTGACGAGGTGATAAACGTTTGGCGGTACGTAGGTACTCTAGGTTCTTTTGATCTGTGAGAAGGGAGAAGGGGTGTGTTGCCCCCTCCAGCCAATGCCACCATTCCTTCAGGGCTAGATTTACGGCCAAGAGTTCTCTATTGCCCACATCATAATTTCGCTCTGCTGGTGACAGTTTTCGGGAAAAGAAGGCCACAGGGTGGAGCTTGGGCATCTCTCCGAACCGTTGTGAGAGGACGGCTCCTACTCCAGTCTCGGACGCATCGACCTCCACCACGAACGGCTTGGACGGGTCGGGGTATTTGGTGATGGGGGCAGTTGTGAATGCCTTCTTGAGTTGCTCTAGTACTGCTTGGGCAGCTGTATTCCAGGACAGGCATTTTGGCCTCCCTCTCATCATGGACGTCAATGGGTGTGCTATGGAGCTGAAATCTCTAATGAACCACCTGTAAAAGTTTGCAAAACCCAGGAATCTCTGTAGCTCCTTCACAGTTACTGAGGTGGGCCATTCTACTTCTGCCTGTACTTTACCTTGGTCCATGGTGAGCCCTCAGGGCTGATGATGTTCCCCAGAAACGAGATGGTGTCCTTGTGGAATTCACACTTTTCGGCTTTGCCATAAAGCTGGTGCTTGAAGAGTCTTTGTAGTACTTTCTGGACATGTTGGACGTGCTCCTCCTGGGAACTGGAATAGATCAAGATGTCGTCAATGTACGTAATAATTGTACGTCCCAGCATGTCCCTTAGGACGTCATTTATTAGGCACTGAAAGACCGAGGGGCGCTAGAGAGCCCATACGGCATTACCAGATATTCATAGTGGCCTTCCACTCATCTCCTTCTCTGATCTGGACCAGGTTGTATGTACTGCGGAGATCCAGTTTAGTGATGATGGTGGCAGCTCGGAGTTGTTCGAGGGTGACCGGAACTAACGGAAGAGTGTAGCGCTACTTGATACAGCATTGATTAAGACCCTTGTAATCGATGCATGGCCTGAGCCCTCCTCCCTCCTTGTCCACAAAGAAAAATCCTGCTGACGCAGGGGATGTGGATGGTCTTATGTAGGCCTGTTGCAATGCCTCCTGAATATACTCATCCATAGTTCTCTGCTCAGTCTGTGACAATGGATACACCCTTCCTCGGGATGGCGTGGTTCCTGGGAGCAGATCTATGGCACAGTCGTAGGGTCAATGAGGTGGTAATCCGCTAGCTTTCTCCTTACTAAACGCTTCGCTGAGGTCATGATATTCAGGTAGAATGTGGACTGTAGCAGTTTTACTTGGGCTTTCGATTGAGGTGGCCGCTAGTGAGATCACAGGTGTGTGTAGGCAATGTGCTATGCAGTGGGTGGACCAGTGCGTGATCTCCATGTTAGTCCATGAAATACCTGGGTTGTGTTGTTCCAGCCAGGGGAGGCCGAGAATCACTGGATGTCTGGCAGACACTGTGACATAAAACACCATGCTCTCCCGATGAAGCGCGCTGGTTTGGAGGATGAGTGGTTCTGTACAAATGGAGACGAACCCCTTCCCAATAGGGGCTCCAACGATGGCCTGGATCTTACGGGGTTGAATTAGTGGGCGAACGGGAATGTTGTACTGCTGTACGGTGTTCTGATCGATGAAATTCCCCACCGCTCCTGAGTCAATCAGCGCTTCTAAGGTACAAGACAACTCTGAGTATTCAACTACGACAGGTAACACAAATGCAGGTTGAGATGTGCTCTGGGTTGAAGGACCCGAACTCACCCCTGGCTGATGTGGTTTAGCCATCACGCTATCTCCTAGGTCGCGCCGCTGCTTGAGAGGGCATTGTCTGATGAGGTGCCTCTCCTCACCACAGTAGAAGCAACAAAACTCGCAACTTCGTCTCTCTCTCTCTCCCCTGCGTTGAGCCGCGCACGCCCCAGCTGCATGGGTTCAGCGGCAATGCCTTGCACCGCAACAGCCGCCTCACTGCGTACTGTGCGGCGGCTCTGTAGCAGGCAATCTAGACGGATGGCCAAATTAATGAGTGAGACAAAGGTGAATTGGTCGCCGCGACAGGCCAGCTCTGTCATTACATCTGGGTTCAATCCCTGGCGAAACATAGTCTTGAGAGCTGGCTCATTCCATCCACTCCTGGCAGCGATAGTGCGAAACTCTAGGGCCTAATCCGCAACATAGCGTGCACCTTGCTTTAGGGTTAGCATTTCCTCCCCTGTCTCCTCGTTATCCGGAGAGGGATTGAAGACCAGCCGAAATTGATCTGTCCAAGGACGTGATGGTGCTGCTTCTCTGCTCCCATTCAGCCGTGGCCCAGAGTACAGCTCTCCCAGTTAACAGCTCCATGAAGTGGGTGATTCTCCGGGTCTCCAGCATCCCTGGGTAGCTCGCAAAAAACGTAGCATTGGAGGAGAAAACCCCGACAGTGTGCCGGATCCGCGGCATATTTCTCAGGTGCCGGTATGGGCAGAAACTGCGCAGGCATCGGTGTAGCGAATGGCGCGGTTTATTCACCTGCGCAATCAGGATGGCTAGCTGCTGGTTCTGGTCGCTAATCATTCTACCGTGGCCTTCAATGGCTTGACGCCACAGCGGGTCACCCGTCTCACTGTGGTGAGAGTGTGTGTGTGATTGGATGCAGGTGTGTGCGATTAGAACTCTGGGGAGAGCGAGCGCATGCGTCGTGTGTGGGAAATGTAGTTCTCAGCGGCCATGTTTGTAGTCCACGGTGCCTCCTGGGAAACTGAGTCGTGGCTTGGCTGTGTTATGACAAATTTGGCATATGTGTTACCTCATATTTATACCCCTGTGAAACAGGAAGTAATGATTGAATAATTTCATGTCACCCAGTTATTCTAAAAATGTAAAATATCAATGGGAATATATTTCAAATATATTTTTCACATATTAATTCATCAGTGTTGTCTGACTTTGACCTCATGACTGGAACAAAGACTGCAGGTTGTGTACCGTCTCTTATTTTGCATGCTTCTTTAAAACTAGAAAACTTCAGTTTCTTAAGCGCTTCTGGAACATGAAACATGTATATCTTTGCATTACATAATCTTGGCGCTCCTATTTCGGGATCCTCTTGCAACAACAGCCGAGGAAGACTGCAAACAAATCACTCAGAAATCCAGCCGATCTGCTCATCTTAATGTTCTCAATTTTTGTCAGAGGTGTACATGTATTCCGTCACTGCAGAAGCTGTTCATCATGGGAGTGTGAGCTCCTCCTGTGATCTGCGAGGGGGTCAAATCTTTGAAGATCTGTTCTTTGACGTCATCTGATGTCAGCGTCAGCCATACGGAAACACGTTGTATGTACTGTAGAGGAGAGTTTTTAAGGAGTTTTTTCTAAACCCCACATCAAATCTGAACTTACCAGAAAGCAAGTAAATGCAGCTTTATTTTTATAAAAGACTCATTTTATAGTTTAATGGTTCAGTTTGTTGTGACTTTTAATCAATCTACTTCGTTATAAACTGAAAAACAATGGAATAGAAAACAGAATTCTGGTATCAGCAAAATGTCACTTGGGTCCATTTTTTTTTCTTCTAAAGTCACTGCCATGGAATGAGAGAGAGAGAGAGAGAGAGTCTCTTTAACTGTGTTCATGGTTTATAAGACATGCTTATGTCTTATGATTAGAGTGTGTGCTTTTTAATGATGTCCCTGTAGTCAGTTTACCCAGTAACATGTGAAAGCTTTCATTGTTGCATTGTTCTGATTTTGCATGCTATTTTATATCTATAAGGAGCATTACACATGCGCGCGCACACACACAGACTTTACTAGGGATGGATATTGTGACCAATTTGGCGATTCAATTCTTATTTATATGGTTTTGATTCAAGATCGATTAGTTATCAATATTTCATTTCACATCTGAGTTTTGCAGACATGGAACCCATGTTTTAATATAAATGCGGGTAACTGAAACCCTCCTACTTAGCTATATTACTGAAATACACGTTTACATTAACAATAGGGCCTACACAGTTATATACTTTCTACTTTTACTTTGAGTAACAAACATTGTAACAAGAAATCATAAAAATGTGCATACAATGCATGTAAGCACAAACTGCACATTACTGTAAAAAATAAATTAAAAACGTTGTAAAAGTCCCAACAGTTCATTAAAAACTTAAAATATGTTTAAGAAATAAAACCGTTTTCAATAATTCAAAACATGAAAGATGGCGACATCTTCAGGACGAGAGGCAAACTACAGATAATACTCACATCCTCTCCAGTAAAGCACGCACATTAAGTATATCATTTCGTTAAATTGAAGATCGATTAAAATCTGAGAATCTATATTTTTTTACCCAGCCCTACACTTTACCCAATTTACCCAATCATATCACCTATTCTCTTTCATTCCTTTTCTGAGTCCTTGTCATTAGTTGAGTCAAAGAATGAGCAGTGAATCTGACTCCCACTCTGATTGACAGACAGAGTCGACTATATAAGAAGCATCCACCTAACGTATCACTGACCTTGTGGCAGTACAGAGAGGGTACTTCTGGAATGGAAATTGTTACAGCCCTGTAATAGAAGGACATTGAGAATGTGTGTTGAGAATGAAATGTAGAGTGAGTCAAATTCATAACATACTGCACCAGGATCATATGTTGTGGCTTTTATATATTATTAGAGGCTTTACCACCAGGGTTGGGGGTTCGATTCCCACCGCAGCCCTGTGTGTGCGGAGTTCGCATGTTCTCCCTGCCCTGCGGGGGTTTCCTCTGAGAACTCCGGTTTCCTCCCCCAGTCCAAAGACATGCATGGTAGGCTGATTGGCGTGTATTGGCCGTAGTGTCCGTAGTGTATGAATGTGTGTGTGATTGTGCCCTGTGATGGATTGGTACCCTGTGCAGGGTGTACCCCACCTTGTGCGCCATGCACCCTGGGATAGGCTCCAGGTTCCCTGTGACCCTGAAGGATAAGCATTACAGAAAATGGATGGATGGATGGATGGATGGATGGATTAGAGGCTTTACATTAGTCCTGTTTATATTGCAAGAGATTTTTCCTTTTTATAGGTTCATAAAATACAGTCACAGCAGGGACAGAAACACTTTGACCATCTGTTATAGACTGCTGCAATAAGAGAGTCGAAATCCACACAGCAGCGCAGGCTTGGCCGAGTGGGTGTATGCGTGGAGCCTCTTCAAGTCTGTGGGGCTGTCATTACACTTCTCACCTCTTTAGAACAGAGCTTGTGTATTCACAGCTTTGCTGTATTCTTTCCCCAGAAAAAGGTGGTGGAGCAGTTGAGGAGAGATTTGCTGGTGAAGCAGGATTCAGCGGAGATCAGGCTCCAGACACACACGCAGCTCCCTCTACAGGCCGATGGCAAAACTACTACACTGATCTCCAACCAGAACCAGAGCTCTCTTCCTCCAACTCACCTCAACACTCCACAAGTAGTTGTCCCCTTCTTCCTCCTTTAAAAATGCCAGACTTATGTATTACTGAAATGTAGAAGTAGTTACACTTTTCTAAGGTACGATATCACAACTTCCTGCCTAAACTAAACTTAAGAATTAAGTTTGGTAAATTGTAGTTAGTTCATGGTCGTGATCTTGAGGTGTGTATACTGTGGTTCTATATTGTGTGCTTGTATGTGTGAATGATGTGAATGATTTTTTTCTCTCTAGAACTCCGTGAGTGTGACTCCAGTCATTGCCACTAAGACTCTACCTCTGATGCTGAGAGCTGCCACACCCACCACTCCCATTGCCATGATGCCTACACCCACCATCGCCATGGTTACCACCCTCACCAATACGCCCCGCCCCAGCCTTCCAAACTCAGACCCCCAGAATTCATCGATAGGTCTCCAGACAGCCAGCAAGCCAGCCAATCAGGGAACTGAGCCTGTGCGGATTGTTCCCAAAAACACCATTGTTGTAAGTGAACGTGTCAGTGTGTACATGTCAGCAGTGGCGTCCGGCAGTGGTGAGAGGTTTACTAATAAACATGAGAAAGCAGAGAAAACAGTATGGATTTTTTTTACTCTGGTTTCTACAGTGATAGTGAAAACTACGAAGAAAGACGGATTTCTTTTAATACGTTATTGTTACAAAACCTTGTTATTCCTGTTGATTTATTCTTTTTTTTTTTTTTTGACTAATGACAAAAATGAATACTTTGAGGAATGGAGCCGTATCTTTAGTTAGGGTGCAGTCCCAGTTTTTAAATTCACATTGCGTGTGACTCATTGGCACTCTGCCAGTCAGAGTTCCTAAATTTGTCCTGTCCACCAGACAGACAACTGAGCTCCTCTACTGCAAGTTTGTTCCCATGGAAACCCCTCAGTCCCCATCCCAGCCAGCATGACTAGCGTGTAGAGCAGGGGTTCTCAGACTTTTAGCAAGCAGGGATCCCTTTAACCGTAAAATAAATTCTATGGACCCCCTCCAAACAAAATCCAATTATTCAGATATTCAGCTCATTGTTCCAATGTGTGCAATAATATTTTGGCTGTTAAATATAACCATAGAGGTTTTGAATTCCTACAGATTCTGCCAGCAAAACAAGTTATGCCTAGACAAACAGGCTAATAACTACAGTGCCTTCCACTAATATTGGCACCCTTGATAAATATGAGCAAAGAAGGCTGTGAAAAATTGTCCTTATTGTTTAACCTGAGGATCTTTTGTTTAAAATATTCACTAAAATTCTCTGCTGCCATGGATATCAAATAATTGCAAACACAACACAGGTTTATCAAAAAATATATTTGTTATATATAGATTAACATCAATTTACACCCTTCTAGTCAATACTTTGTGCTACCTCCCTTTGTCAAGATAACAGCTCTGAGTCTTCTCCTATAATGCCTGATGAGGTTGGAGAACACATGGCAAGGGATCTGAGATCATTCCTCTATACAAAATCTCTCCAGATCCTTCACATTTTGAGGTCCACGCAAGATGTCCAGGTCCTCTGGCAGAAAAACAGCCCCAAAACATTAAAGAACCTCCACCATATTTAACCGTGGATGTGAGGTACTTTTCCATATGGCTACCTCTCTGTGTGTATCAAAACCACCTCTGGTGTTTATTGCCAATAAGCTCTGTTTTGGTTTAATCTGACCATAGAACCCGATCCCATTTGAAGTTCCAGTAGTGTCTGGCAAACTGAAGACGCTCGAGTTTATTTTTGGATGAGAGTAGATACTCTTTGCCGCACATCACAGCTTTATTCCTTGGTCTTACCCATTATTATGAATGACTAAGGGAATTTGGCCTTTGTGTTTCCTCATATTTATACCCGTGTGAAACAGGAAGTCATGGTTGAACAATTTCCTGTTCCTAATCACCCAGGTGTACTAAAAATGTAAAATATCAGTAGGAATATACTTCAAATATATTTTTCTCATATGAATACTCATATGGGTGCCAATAATTGTTGCACACCTATATTTAACAAAGATATATATTTTTTGATAAACCTGTGTTGTGTTTGCAATTGTTTGATATCCATGAGAGCAGAGTATTTTTGTGAATTGTTTTGAACAAAAGATCAAAAAGTGAAACAATAGACAATTTTTCTCAGCCTTCTTTGCTCATATTTTCCAAGGGTGCCAATATTAGTGGAGTTCACTGTACAAGAACTTGATATTTATTGATTAACGTTGATATTTGTGGGTTGTGATTTCCAGCGCTGTAACAGTGTAAAAGTTAAAGCGCCCCTTTTAAGGTTTTTCAGATATTAAGGTTAAGGTTTCGTCCTGAAAGAGTTAGGTTCATGTCTCGAAGATGTTGTTTTTTGAGCTGCAAAAGAAAAACCACTTTGCACGGACTCACAAAGGACGAGCATGTAAAGCGTCAGTGGTTACAATTAATTTCAAAACAATACTACAGCAGTTCAACTCCGACCTTCTTAAATCTAGCTGAAATCAATGCGGGATTTGCGAAACGATTATTCATTAAAGAGATGCGTAGTGTATAAGTGTGCAGATAGTGCACAGCTGTAAGCCTCTGCTCACGTTATTGTCCAACTACATGCAAACTCACCACTGAGGAACGTCCTGTTCTCGTCGTGCTTGGGATGGTGGTCCGGGATTATCTTTACTCGGCCTCAAATTGGTAAAGTAAACCGACATTATTACTAAGCTGGAATTCAGATTTGGTAGTGGGCGTTTCCTTTCTGACACGAGCTGTAAGTGATCACAAGACCAATCACAACAGACTGGGACATCTGACCAATCAGAGCAGTGTAGGCTCTCTGAAAGGACGAGTTTAGAGTGAACAGATCCTTGAACGAGAAAAAGAGATGATGCTGCAAAATGTTTTTGGCCTTGGATGCATGTAAACTTATTGTATGAGACCTCTCAAACAAAATTAGAACAAAATTAGGCACTTTAATATAGCATAATAGGGGTGCTTTAAAAAAAAAAAAAAGAAAAAAGAAAAAAAAACCCCACAGACCCCTGGCTATGCTTCATGGACACTCCTTCCACTCCTGGTAGTCAAGAACAATAATCTGAGGCTGTCATGAGCACCAACTCACCCAGACTGGACAGTTGAAGACTGATTTATTTTTTTTTCTTCCAATTTTCAGCTGTCCAGTTTGGGTGAGTCTGTGCTCATGATAGCCTCAGATTCCTGTTTTTGGCTGACAGGAGCAGAACCTAATGTGTTCTTCTGCTGTTGTGGCTCATCCAATTCGAGCTTCGATGTTTTGTACATGCTGAGATACTTTTCTGCTCACCTCAGTTGTAAACGTATTATATCCTTCCTGGCAGCTTGAAGCAGTCTGGCCGTTTTCCTCTGACCTCTCTTAATGACACGGCGTTTCCACCCACAGAACTGCCCCTCGCTCACTGTTATTCTTTTTTTTTTCACGCAGCATTCTGTGTAAACTCTGTTGTGAGTGTTGTGTGTGAAAATCCCAGAAGATCAGCCTTTCTGAAATAAACAAAGCCCTTCTGGTACTAACATCCATGCCTCGATCAAAGTCACATATATCCCACTTTTTCCCCATTCTGATGTTTGATGTGAACGGAGGTTAACTGAAACTCTTGACCTGATTGGCTGATTAGATAACTGCATGAATGCGCAGGTGTCCCTAATAAAGTGGATGGTGAGTGTAGCACGGAAAAGTTCAGGTAAACCAGCTTCGCTCGAGTCATCGACTGTGGTGCACAAAAACTTTTTCAATTCTTTTTAAAAATGTGTGTTAATTATTTATTATTATCCTCCTGTTACTTGTTTGAGATTGCTGAGTTGATGACTGTATTGTATGTGTCTACTGTTCAAAACGAAAACCAGACATTTGTTATTTTTACTGGGCTTGCAGTGTTTACATCATTCTTATTTTTTTTTGCATACTTGGCCATTTTTTGACCGGTGATATCTTAATTAGTTTGTCTGTGGCCTGCTGCTGATGCGTTCACAGTGACTTGCTTACTGTAAGTATTCACCCCCCTGAAACAACCTGCAAATGAAATGGACTTAACTGGCATTATATATCATGAATTGCTTCTCTGATGAATGCCATTCTTACCTGATCACTGTCATTTGATGGCTGGCCTCTCTAGGCAGAGTCACAGTCTAATAATGAATCTAATGGTGCTTCATGGGTGTTCAAAACAGGATTCTGTTGACAACCGAATCCTGACTCGTACTTGTCCAGAACTTTGTCCCAGATTTGCTTTGTTTAGGTATGTTCTAGAACAATCTCTGCAGGCTCCCAATGCTAGATGCTACAGATGTGGGAAAGTTCAAGGGGGTGGAATCTTTACGCAAGCCAGCGTATACTGACATAGCCAGTGTAGATGAAGTTAAACGCTACATAATCGCTCTCTTGTTTTGTATCTTTGAAAGTGTTAAAATGAAATGTCACGGATCGCATTGTGCAGTTAACTGCAGCAGATGCTACTCCTTAACCTTGTGAATCTCTCTATCTTTCTCTTTCCTTTTTTTCCACTAAACATTTGGAACAGGTAATGCCCAAAACATCTGTGGCTCCCGCAGCACTGCAGCCAATCCTGGCCTCATCTCAGCAGCCTGTGCTCCTTACTGCCAAGCTCAGCTCAGCTCTGCTGCCCTCAACAGGCCCAGTGCACCAACTCCACATTTTTAATCCCCAACCTGGCACTGCCAATGCCCCGCCTGGAGCCACTAACGCCACCCAGCCGTGCCCTGGCACTGCCCAGCCTGGCTTTAACATAATCCAGCCTTGCCCCAGCATCACCATGACACTCAGCACCAACATCAGTCAGTTCAGTACTAGCAGCACAAAGCACAACACACAGCTTCCCAGCATTCTCATCTCGCCCCAACCCAGCAAACCCCATGCTGTATGCTCTGTTCAAGCTAACACCGACTCTGCAAACGCAGGCACACCTCACACAACCCGGAGCAGCGAGCCCTGCCCTAATACCCCTGTGAGTACAACATCGCCCTCTCAACTAAGCATTACATGTAAGCACATAGAACTATAGCTAGTTAGTAGGTTATGTGAATATTAGTGTGCATCAGGACTAGTTTAAACTTTTAACCAGGAGGAGAGAAGCTCACTCGATAACATTCAGCACAGCTTTATTCAGTCTTCATTAAAAGTCTTAAGTGACAGTGGTCAGATACAAGGTACCTCAGGTCTGCATCTTAAAACCATTTTATACCAGAAGTCACGTTACAACTGGTCTGTGACACTTTTAATTTTACACGCTGGAGCATTCATTTCAGTTTTCAGTTCATTTCTGTTGACATGGTGAATAAAATGTGCAAATATCTGCACTCTCAGATTATTACAGACATTGACGATAGAAATGAAATACTTGGCAACAAACTTTGTTGAATTTGTTCGACTGTATACACACCTTCATTTCCTTTTTCTTTTTTTTTGAAATAAAAAAAGGTGGGAAATAAAATAAAATGAATGTTTGGTTTTACTTGTCTTAGATTTAAAAATCTTTTACTAGCATATTTTTGCAAAGATGTTGTGTTAGTCTTTGACATCAAGATGTTCAGCAGCCATTGACACGAAAGATGTTTTGAGCAAGAGGGCATGAGATTAGAGCTGATATTCATGTTGTCTCTGTCTCATTCAGACACCTGACACAGTAGACAGAGTGGAGCCAAAGACATCAACCAGCAGCCCTGCACCTTGCCCAGTTCCACTGAAATCACCTGTCCCTTCTCCAACCTCACACACACCCAGCACACACACTCAGTCACACACAAACACACCTGTAACTTCACACACCCCTACACCCAAGCCAAGTCAGGATAACCCGCTGGTAAGGCATGGCTTTTTCCTCCATTCACTACAGAATGAGATTTTTTGTTTGTTTGTTTCTTAATTTTTTTAATCAGATTTTAAGATAATATAAATAGTGAGTGTAAGTAAATCATCAAATGTTTTATTTTCCTCTTAAACATCACAGATGAAAATAACGCATATAGCATTTATTTTATGTTATACATATGGCATAAGTTATGTCTGATGTATAGGTGTATAGTCCCAAGCATAATTTCTTTGATATTCAGTTGTTTAAACATCTTTAGAATGAATCTCGTGCTTATGTATAGGACCAGAACTGAGCTGGAGCCATAAACCTTGTATCATGATTAACTGTAGTCTTCAGAACCTCCGTCATCGCACAATATAACGACAAATGAATGATAAATGTCTACAAGTGTAAAAGTATGAGGTAATCTGTCATTTAGTGTTCTTTTGTGGTGTTCAACGAAATGGTGTCCTAAATAAGGACGTGATATTGTCTTGAAGTTCATTTTGCTCATGTTCAGACCTGATGAATTGTTCTGAAATATCATTAATGTTCTGATGCGGTCGGATGTGCAGTGTCACCCGGTACAGAGTGTGCTTCTAGTGTAATAACAGATTAAGAATGATGAACAATGTCAGAATTCTAGGTCTAGATATCTCATAGAGATAGTATGTGTGTGTGTGTGAAAGAGTGTAAAAACTTATTAAAAACACATCCTCAGCCAAACAAGTCTACCATTACAGTTTTCTCAGTTTGATTATGATGATTGTGTTCAGTGCTTTAATGCGCAGTTGTATGTGTGTAAAAAAAATAAAAAGGTTCTCACAGTTTAGCCTGTAAGAGTCAGGATGTCCAGCACTGGCTGAGAATTTACAGCTACTCCAACACCCCAAACACACTTAGTTGGTTCCAACACGTAAACAGAGACCCTGATCAGGATATTGTCAGGTATTTCCTAGAGATGCACAGATGTATCGGCCGATAAAGGCAATTGTTCACGCTCGATAGTTTAAAAACATCCGATGATCAGGGCCAATTATATCCTGTCAATCAAAAGATTGCGGAAAAACACATGGATTTCGTGCTGTGTGTAAAGATGATGTCTCTTGTGTGGAATGATGACAAAACTGCAGTTTGTAATCTCTGTAATCTCTGCACCGCAAAAATTTTACACCGGACGCTGCAGCAGTGAAGCGGGAGTTTCAGGGTCGAGTCAAAAAAATTTTTGCCGCACTGCTCGCGCTGAATTAAAGGGCCAGTACACCAATGAAATATTTAAATGAAGATGAGTTGACAGAAAGGTGTATATTGCACAGGAAAATATATCTGTAGAGTAGTATATTTCATATCCAGTTAATGTTAATGTATAGGAAAAGTTTATATTATATGTTACCAGTTTGATGTTATGGTGAAGTAGAAATGCTTGTGTTTGTGGTGAGTGAATGCGAGACTAACAGGAGGATTTTTAGACTTCAGTCAATGTTAAAATGAATTAATAACATTCAATAAGTTAAGAAATCTTACTTTAATCTTCAGAATTTAGTTCATGTGTTCATGTTAATTAGAGTGATGTGTTTTCTGTTTATGAGACCAGTTACCGTGAAACAACATCAGAACTGTGGAATTAATTATTATTATTTTAAAAGAAGGCATAAAAGGCAGAACTATCGGTATCGGCTGATATCACTCTGAATAATAGGTTATCGGTATCGGCTGAGAAATTTAGTATCGGTGCATCTCTAATTATTTACTAAAGATGACTGACTCTATAGCACCACACAAGCATACGATACACTCACATATCAATGAGAATAGGTTTTGACTTTTTTCTGTTGTTGTTGTTGAACAAGAATGTTGCTATATAAAAGATGAATCTGTTCCTCGTTTGCTAGCGTGTCATTTATCATCAGTAACTGATGTTTTCTGCTGTGTTTTCCTTACAGAAACTGGCCTTCATGCTGTCTCTGGGGCTCGTAACACACGACTATCTGGAGGGTGAGTGTGTGTGTGTCTCCATTTTGACGTGTCTGTAGTATGAAGACACAATCTACCCGTGCATTTGATACAGCATGATACTCGGTACAGTTCAAACAATCAGCCAGCAATCAGCTGTCTCTGACTGTCTCGCGGTGTTGACCTCAGCTGTGTTTCTCATGTGCAGAGATTCAGAGCAAACGCCAAGAGAGAAAGAGACGAACAACAGCAAATCCCGTGTATAGTGGAGCAGTGTTTGAGCCAGAGGTAACACACTCGCGCACACATATACACACATACACTCACATATACACTCACACATACACACACTCACACATACACACACACACACACATACACTCACATATACACCCACACACATACACTCACATATACACTCACACATACACACACTCGCACATGCTCACACACATACACACTCACACACACACACACATACACACATACATTCACACATATACACACTCACACACATACATACACCCACACACATACACTCACATATACACTCACACATACACACACTCGCACATGCTCACACACATACACACACACATACACACATACATTCACACATATACACACTCACACACATACACACACACACATACACTCACACATACACTCACACACACTCACATTCACACATACACACACATACACTCACATACACATATACACGCTCACACAAACACACACTCACATACACACATACACACACACATATACACTCACACATACACACACACACTCACACATACACTCACACACACGCTCACACTCTCACACATACACACGCTCACACAAACATACACTCGCTCACACACACACACATTCACACTCACTCACACTCACACATACACACGCACATGGGAGTTCGTCCGTCGGTTTCGACGAAGACCGAAGTTTCCATTTCCGCCTCCGTTATGGAGAACACAAACTGGAACTCGACTTGTGCGTGAATTGGATTCAAGTGAGGAAGACTTGCGCAGCATCGGCCTCACTCTCACTTCCCGGTGACCGCCATGATCCAGTGTCAAGACGACTGAAGATGACCCCCGGGCGCAGTGATTCACATACCCATTCACATACCCATTCACACACCCATTCACACACCCATTCACACACCCATTCACACACCCATTCACACACCCATTCATGCACTACAGACACTTTGGAAACGCCAGTCCGCCTACCATGCATGTATTTGGACTGGAGGAGGAAACCAGTGTACCCGGAGGAAACCCCTGCAGCGCAGGAGAACAAGCAAACTCCACACACACGGCCACGGTGGGAATCGAACCTCCAACCCTGAAGGTGTGACCGGAGGTGTGAACGTACTAACCACTAAGCCTCCGTGCGCCCCACACACACACACACACATAGACACATACACACACACACAGACACAGACATACACACACACACACACATACAGATACAAGTGTATGTATAATAAAAACATGTGGAGGATAATTGCTTAACTGTCTATGTGTTTCAGCGTAAGAAAAGCACAGTGTCTTACCTGAATTCTGCTAATCAAGAGTACAGTAAGAGAGGTGAGTATATCAGTTTATAACTCGCTGTGTGCACACACGGCACTGTATTTTACTTCTTTTATTATTTTTTTTATATGCACAGCTTCTGCCATTTTGACATAATTATACTACCAGCAATGTGCAGTCACTGACACACACTCACACACAGTCTGTAATTGATTTATGTAATAGGTTTGTTTACACGCACTGCTTAATGCCTCTGCACTTTGAGGGATACTGAGCAGAATGGCTGCAGAGTGTTACTGTCAAAACATGGAGGTATTTATTTATGCACAGCATCAGAAAGCTGGTTCTCTAGTTTTATGAGGTAGAAGTATCTTTATACTGTATCTAAACTGGTTGTACGTTCAAATTTACTAAAATATGTTGCTGGCTTCTTAAAAGCAGTTGTTTGAGGGGCAATTTGTTGTCTTTATCTGTTTCTTACACGCTTACGAGCTGTATAGCTTGCCAGATGTTTCTACATGCCTTACAACCCAAAGCACTTTTGAAATTTTCTGCAAATCATTTTCATCCAAGTCAGGATCGCTGTATTTATCTTAACTGAGTTCTTTCTTTCTTTCTTTCTTTCTTGGCTTTAAAACCAATCGAACCTTTAGCTTTGCACAATAATTCCATTATCTTGTCCACCCTGCGTTCTAATTCAGTTTATTATTTGTACGTTTTCTCGTTCCATTACAAATGGTCTCTTTCTAACGTATGTGCTTCAGTTTACATGTAGAAATCTCAGTTTCCTGTAATGTAATTTAAAAGGTTTGTCTTGATTATTACATTTCGTATTGCTAAAACTCAAGGGGATGACACAGACTTCAGTTTGTTTGAGTGTACTTATTATTAAGTGTTTACATTCAAGCGGTAATAACGATAATAATAACAATGAGATAAATTGCCAAAAATGTTTAATTTTTTTTAAAACCATAATTGCTCTAATGCATGGGTT
Organism: Ictalurus punctatus; assembly: GCF_001660625.3. Lineage (NCBI taxonomy): Eukaryota > Metazoa > Chordata > Actinopteri > Siluriformes > Ictaluridae > Ictalurus > Ictalurus punctatus. The sequence goes on along the minus strand of NC_030442.2, from coordinate 5,713,541 downwards.
TCTTTGTACATAACACTTGTGAATATCTCTGGGTGCACACATGGCACCTCTGCTCTGAGGTCAGCTGCCCACACATTCTCTGTTAAAGATACTGTTCAAACATCAGAGCCTGAGCTTTGAGATCTGACAAAGATGTGCGCATTTTTTCTTTCTTTGTTTAAGGTTTTGTTTTTAATGTTCACATGGGATACTTTTTGAATAGGCTATGCATAACTGCCACTCGGTACACAACCATCCTCAACCATTTTTACATTGTACAAAGAGTCCCGTTTCCCTTTGTACAGCTTAACACTATGACCTGCAGCAGGAGTGCTCTTAAAAATTTAGTCGGATGAGAAATGAATCGAGGCATTTACCTGTGAAAGGAAATGATGAACTGTAATTATTAATGATTATACGTACCTGTTTAACCCATGTGAATAAACTAATGACACTGCACTAATGATATTGACACTGTAATAAGTGGTACATAACAAATGATTGTTACGTACTGATTTGTTGAGGTTGAACCCCTGCTTTGCAGTTTTCTACTGTCTAACACTCTCTTCCCATTCCTACTCCTGTTTCTTTGCTAGCCAACGAGGACGGCTCATCAGAGGTATGACATACCAGTGTTTCTTCTTATTTGTCTTTCCATTTTATTTTTTTTTCCCCTTTCGTTGTCTATCTCATCTCACCCAGGTCGCCCACCCAAACCCAGCAGTGTGGTGGAGAGGGGCATCAGCCCTTTGACCCCCACCAGCCTACACCCAGCGTGTGTGGGTCCTCACTTCCCCATCTTTCCACAATCCCTCTCATCACATCCATCCCCATCCAGCCCTCGTCTCAGCCTGAGCTCAGTAGGGGATGTAAGTAGCTATGGGAGACTACTGCACCCACTGATACACTCCCCTGTTCTCTTCAGGATTACCCAGCACTCCCTATGTGACACATGAAGCTGTATAGATAAATGACGCTAGAATGACCACTGACAGTGGCTTTATAAGTCATTATAACTGTAGAAGAGTACAGTGCTGTGAAAAAAGTATTTGCCCCCATACTGATGTCTTCTTTTTTTGTGTATATCTCATACTAAATAGTTTTAGATCTTCAAACGAAATACAACATAAAACAAAGGCAACTTGAGTAAACACACAATACAGTTTTTATTCATTTATTTATTTTATTGAAGCAAAAAAGTTATCCAAAACCTAACACTCATGTCAAAAACTAATTGCCCCCTTAAACTTAAAATCTGTTTATACCACCTTTAGCAGCAATAACTGCAACCAAACACTTCCGAACACTGGAGTATTTGTATGTTCCCAAATAGTAATTTACAAGAGTTACACAGTCTTTCACTTACTTCTAGGACTCAGACTTACTCCTGTGCTTTGGATCATTGTCTTGCTGCATAATCCAGTTGCGCTTGAGTTTCAAATAATGGACTGAAGACCGGACATTCTCCTTTAGAATTTTCTGGTAGAGAGCAGAATTCATGTTTCCCTCAATTATTGCAAGTTGCCCAAGTCCTGAATCAGTAGAGCATCCCCACACCATCACACTTCCACCACCACGCTTGACTGTAGGTATGATGATCTTTTTGTAGAATTTGGTGTTTGGTTTACGCCAGATGTAACGGGACCCCTGTCTTCCAAACAGTTCCACTTTCCACTCATCAGTCCACAGTACATTCTCCCAAAAGGTTTGAGGGTCATCAAGATGTTTTGGCAAATTCAGACGAGTCTTAATGTTCTTCTGGGTTAGCAGTGGTTTTCACCTCGCCACTCTTCCATGGATGCCATTTTTACCCAGTGACTTTCTGATAGTGGAGTCATGAACAGTGACCTTTATTGATGAGAGGTAGGTCCTTTGATGTTGTCCTTGGCTCTTTTGTGACTTCCTGAATGAGTAGTTGTGCTCTTGGAGGAATTTTGGAAGGTCTCTAAAAGAGACCTCTAAAATAGCTTTGTAACCCTTCCCAGACTGATGTATTTTAATCACCTTCTTCCTCATCATTTCTGGAATTTCTTTCCATTTTGGCACAGTGTGTTACTGGGTAAGATCTTTTAACCAACTTCATGCTGTTGAAAAAGTTCTATTTAGATTTGGGGAATTAGTAACTATGGGGGCAAATACATTTTAACACAGGCCCAGTTGTTATTGGATAACTTTGTTGCTTTAATATTATATTATATTATTATAATATTATAATATTATAATTTAAAACTGAATTTTTTGTTTACTCAGGTTGCCTTTGTTTTTATGTTAGATTTTGTTTTCATTTCTGAGACAATTTAGTATGAAATATACACAAAAACAGAAGAAATCAGGATGGAGCCAAATACTTTTTCACATCACTGTAATGGTTTATAATCGCACTATCCGGTGTCATCCAGAGGAGGATGGTTTACTTTTGAGTCTGGTTCATATCAAGGTTGTCTCAGGAGGCTGTTCCTTGCCACTGTCGCATTCTGGCTTGCTCATTAGGGATCTAAAACTAGGTCTGCATCCGGATTCTGTAAAGCTGCTCTGTGATGATTTCCACTGTTAAAAACACTGTGTAAATAGAATTGAATTGAACTGTATTTCACCACACATCAGTTAATCTTTTTGTATAGAATGTATGTTCCCAAATAGTAATTTACAAGAGTTACACTGTAAATTGTAAAACATTATACATTACTTACAGTATCAGGACTCCTGTTAAACCTTGCTGAAAACGGTTTCATAGATTAGTTGAATGAAAACATTTCAGATTGACTTTTGGTTAAAGAAGTCCCACCTCCACCTGTGTGATTGGCCCAACATGTGGCGGTCATTGTTGTGATTGGTGGATTCTGTGTGGCAGGGAGACATCCATGATGCTTTGTATGGTGTGTAGGCGCAGTGGGCAGTTACTCATGTGTGACGCCTGCTCATGCGTCTATCACCAGGACTGCCTGGCGCTGACCCTCCACATTGTGCCTCGGGGCATGTGGATTTGCCCCCATGCAAAAAGCAGGTAAATCCCCCCCCCCCCCCCCCCCCCTCCCCAAGCCTGCAACCTTTGCCCACTGAACTTCTGCCCCATGCTCTCCCTCAAAAATATAGATTATTGTCCAAGCCTTAGCAAACAGGGATTTGGCAGTCCTTGAAGAGCTACACTTGCCAAAGGCTCAATGACAATGAGCAGTTCAGACCGCGTTAACTTGACTGTTCTGTGCTTTGGACATGTTTAACATGCTTCACTGTAATGTCCTCTGTTCTCTGGTATTTGCATTTTTCAATGTTGCATTTTCCTCATCCACTTCTTTGCATTCATGTCTTTTTTATTTGTTTGTTTGTTTCTATACCAAGGCTATAGTGGTGTGTGCTTTGATTGCCAATAGTAGTTTTTAATCATTTCCAGATTCTGAAGAAGGATGAAGTGATAGAGTGGCCTGGAACTCTTGCCATAGTCCATTCCTACATTTCTTACAAAGCAGGTAACAGGTTTCCTGGAGTCCTCGTAGCAGACCTGCCAACATTTATGCATTTCACCCTCGGAGGTATTATTCAGAAATACACAGAAAGAGCAGTCATCGTTTTACCCCACCAAATAAAAACCGAGCCAGTCGACACAGGAATCTGGAATGATTGACAGATGTGCAAGTAATTTGAAGTCTCCAATATTACCTGATACCTCTGCCCCTGGAATTCCCACTCCTTTCATCCCATCATACATCAGTAATCTGTTTGCTTTCCTTCCTGGTCAGTGGCACATTCAGACAGCACAACACGGTAGAAACTGGAGCGTACATGTATCTACGGGTTTAGTGTTAGTTTAGATGTAGACACTAGAAACGTTTAAATGCGCATTTTCTTATTAAGTAAAGCGCTTTTATCCAAAGCGCTTTACACTGTGTCTCATTCACCCATTCACACACACACTCACACACCAATGGTAGCAGAGCTGCCATGCAAGGCGCTAACTTGCCATCGGGAGCAACTTGAGATTCAGTGCCTTGCCCAAGGACACTTTGGCATGTGGAGTAATGTGGGCCAGGAATTGAACCTCCAATCCTACGATTAGTGGACAACCCACTCCACCACCTGAACCACAGCCGTTATGTAATTATTGTACATGACATATTTGACTTCGACAAAGTCGACTTCGATTTATGAAAAAAGAACAAATGCATTATTTCTCTTCGGGGTTGGCAGGTCTTTGGTAATAATTGACACTATTTCATTTTCTAACTGTTAATGATTCAAATATGTGGCATGACTTCCCTCTTTTGTCTCGCAGAGAGAGAACAGGAGAAGCAAAGGCTGGAGAAGTGGAGCTCTGAACTGCAGCAGGAGAGAGAGGAGCTTGAGCTCAAAGCTAAACAGCTCAGTGACTCCATCACGGTGAGATCATGTCTCGTTTATTCCTCCAGCCCCAAGGTTTCCAACCGCAGTGACTAATTATGTCGTTCGATGACATTTGAAATTCGCAATATCTTTTCTCGATCTTGCCTCTTTCAGATATGTACAGAGAGCAGGAATGGTGTTCTGGCCCGACAGAGGGAAATGGAGGCCTCAATAGAGAAGGTGAAGGATCTAGTACGTCTCATTAGGGGCATCCAACTGCCCTCTCTGCCCCAGTTCTTGGCCCTGGGCATTAGCAGCAGAAATCCAGGCACTATTTTGACCCAACAACCCACCATCAGTCCCAGCTCGGAGGAAAACCAACATCCAAACAGAAAGAACAGCACAAGCTTGGGTAGTCTCTCTGATGTAGGCAACACCTTTACAGATCTCAGAGATGCCTTGAACCTACACAACAATCCCGCAAGCACCAACAGCAGCATCTCAAGCGCTGAGAAAATGACCGGGGACACCAGTGAAACGAAGATCACTTCCGTTAGCCGACACGGTTCTGTTACAAACACCTCTCCAACACTCAGCAATACACACAGCCAGAACACCATGTGTGCCAGCTCAAACGGGACTCTGGAGCCAGAGGATGGATATGACGAAAGCCAAAACCAAAATATCGCCAGTGAGAAAGGTTGCATGGGAGACCTAAATAAAAACAGCATCAGGGACCTTAGAGGAAGCGTGGAGCCTCCGTTGCCTACAGTAATGCCCTTGCCAGAGGTAGTACAAGGTATAGAATAGTATCGAAATTAAAGCGTGCACCCCGTTCTACCCCCTTACACCCCATAGACCTCCGATCTAAAAGTGTCCTAAGTTGCCATTTAATGTTTCTGTTCCTGTGTTGTCTTGTCTGTAAAGAATCCACAGTGCCATTTTGGATGAGCAGGATTAAAAGTTCTAAAGTACCAGCACCTGAAAAGAAAATTAACACAAATAATAATCAATAATAATATAAAGAAAGAAATAAATTAAAGAGTTATCAGAGTTTAAGATATCACACCAACGTGTGCCTGCTACAGATGCCATTGCACCTCTTGGTTGGGAAGCGTACAGAACAACTGAGCAAAGGCTTTTTACAGCTATTAAAACATTAGAATTAGGACATAAGTAGGCATGTGCCGATAATATACAATACTTATATACAATATATTATTGGGATATTAAACATGCACGATCTTGTTGTAGGCAATAATATTATTATGCCTGTTTTTTTTGCTCTTGGGACGAGGTTAATATGAGGACAGCCAAGTGAAGGACCTTACTTTGGCCAGTTTTGAAGGCAGCATCACATTTAACACTCGGCGTGAAAGCAGTCACATTATTCCATTTATCATGAACGTTTCAAATGTGCTGACTGAAATCCTTCATTGTTCACTTTAGCTAGCTATCATAAAACAGTCCGGTAGGCAAACAGTTCGTTCTTTAGCTGTTGGTCAGCTAGTACAGTATGTCATCTCATTATTTGATAGAAAAACTAACCTTATGTGTAAAGCTAATGTTGTTATTAGCATTGTTCATTAGTTTATTCCTTCATCTCCAGTATCACTTTATCCAGGTCAGAGTCAGTGTATCTGGAGCACCCAGGAACCCCAGGCATGAGGACAGGAAGACACCCTGGATGTGATGTCAGTCCATCACATCCAGGGATTTCTTATTTTACCAACTTGATTGTAAAATAAATGCACAAGAACTTCGACATTATGAATATGAGGTTGCTAAAGCTTGTCCCTGCTATTTGCAGTTAAAATGGAGTGCGACAAGACAGATACAGGTAAGCATGTAGTAATTATTATTATATGTGATATTGTGATTACATCATAAACAATGATAAAAAAAAGTTATATCACAGTATGAAAAATGTATATCGGTACATGTCTACTTCTGGTCCTATTGCTTTTTAAAAAAGAGTAATAAGGCTGATCGAGTGATAGAATCAGTCCAGTACAGGTGTAGGGCTTTTTTTTATGTTTTTTCCCCCTCTGGGCTCCAAAGCAGAACAGCTATGAGAAAGACATGAATCATGATTTATAAGCAGGTCTTCCAGGTGTTCAAAAAGCCACACACCTATTAGATGTATTTGTTCTATTTATAACGTCCATGTGCAGCGATCCTGTAAGTATATTTTTCAATCGTTGTCTTTTCAAATAAATTACTCAGCTCTGTTTTGCCAAATATTGTTTGCCACAGGGACATGTATTTTTTACTTTATGGCGATTAAATAGATGTATGAACAACAGCATTGTATTTGTGTAGCATCAGTATTGAGGACTCTTAATAAAGCGTCAGACACACACAGCCTTTACTAGTGATCGAAACGACATGTGTCTGAGTGTTGAGGCAGTTAGTGAGACTGGTGTCAGATCTCAAACACAAACTTTACAACACAGGATTTCGCATGGAATGTTCCATCTCTTTCCCAAATCGGTTTTTCAAATCAGACTATAATAAATCGATCACTTCATGAACAGAAAGACTCTCTAATCAGACTATACGCGGACATGGTGGTTAGATTCTCTCTATCGTGTACCACAGGGCTGACGGCATCTGGACACTAAGTAAAAGTTAGTTAGTGAAGGTTTCTGCAGCGCACTGATGGTAGACATGGTGTTCTGTCACTTGTCACCGGTGGGGTTATTTGGCCCTGTGGTACTTAACTGTTGGTTTATGCACATTTTATCAAATGTTTTCTTTGTGAAACGATGCTTATGTAGCATTATACAAGGGCTTTCTATTTTGTATTGTTTTATTAGCTGAGGTGTTCGCCTTCCACATGGCAGCACTGTTAAGACGACTCGGAGCAAAAGCACAGGAGGGCGAGGTTTAGCTAAGAACCCAACAGCACAGGAACATGAATGAACCCAACACCGCTCCACTCATCTGCCATCATATCATGTTCTAGAGTGAGTGATCAAAGACATGCTGCATTAGTATCATATCTCTGAACGTCTACAGATGTGAGTGTCAGACCATTATAAATACAAGAGTGTGTGTTTTATACAAGGGTATGGCGGCTTTATGAAGCTTTATGTCCATAATGAAGCACAAAAGCTCATGCAGAGATGCAAATTACAGATATAAATGTGATGCAGGACTGTGTAAATATAAATAGTACTGGTTGTGTCCTCGTATCAGCTTTGTGTGTGTATGTGTGTTGGGGGGGTTTGTGTGTGTGCGCGTTTCACTACTCAGGCAATCAACCCGTCTGGCCTGTAGTAGAGTTTTTAAGCGGTTGCCTTAACATGCTCTGGTTTCTTGGTTAATGTGACGTCCCAGTTGGAGGAACGTTTCCGTGTCCATGTGATTCGGCAGTGTGTCGTGTGTGTTTCCCTCCAGGAGTCCGTACTGCTTTCTGTTGCACTATCATCAGATTTGAGTTGTGTATCGTATGCTTATTTTTTTTGGCCAGTGCCTGATTTGAGTTTTTTTTTTTTTTTTTACAAGTACCTGTCATTTTATTCTGAAACTTTCAGTTAAAACAATGTAATTGTTTGTTTGTTTGTTGTTATTGTTGTTGTTGTTTTTATTTCTGGAGTGCTTCTGGGTCCATTTCATGATTTAGTTGGTTTGATTCAACACAGCCGAGCTTCATTTCTGACCTGCTACACAATAGCGTTTAGCACCGAGCCAATTCATTTCAATTTTCTCAAGCCCTGCGGGAAACAGAACATTTTCCAGATGAATAAACGACTGTTTGCAGGTGACGTTTATACAGACGTGTGTGAATTTGCCAGAGTGGGACCTAATGGACAAAAACTGATGGGCAGCTTTAAGCCCTCTATAATGAAGGGGAAGGGTGGAGGGGATTACAGAATACATACAAAACTGTTGTTGAGTCTCACTACAGCTGTGAGATCTCAGTTGTGAACATTGATGTGCATTTTTCTACAGAGAATTGTTCTTTTTTTTTTTTTTTTTTTTTTTAAATTTGCTATGATGATGAAATGTCTGATATAATAAAAGTGTGTTTTAGGGGTTGGTAAGGGATTGCCCATTAAATTGGATATTTGCAAATGACATCTTCAGCCCTTGTTGGCCAGCAAATGTCAGGTTTTGCTGAAAAGACTAATTATTTGTGTTTGGATGTTTTAAAGCTGTAGTGTCCGAAAGTGTGGAAAGTCTCTGCATATATGTTACATACACTAGAGAATAATAAGTGTTTGTGTCATTTTATTGGTCCCTAAAGTGTTTTTAAAAAATAAAATAAAGAAATACATTTTAAAAAAATGTGAAACTACTGAAAAACCCGACACTGAGGCAGTGCATCACAGTCCAACTTTAGGCTGCGTGGGCTGAATGTTGAGGTTCCCAGTCACGTTTTGACTCAACACAAACATGCACGCCTTCCTTTTATACCATTACCTCATTAAAGGGCCTCTCACCTGTACGAATTCAGGAAGGTAATCAACTAAGGAGCATTGCACAAACAAATACAACAAATTCACAGCGGTACACCCCTCGTGCCAAACAAATTATGAAGTGTTCAGTAAAGACGTGTTGAATATTTTTTCATAATGGTTTAAAGTATGATGTGATGAATTACTTTTTTACAGTTTATATGTTATCTGGTCTTTGTTGGTCTTTGTTGTCTGGTGCTGCCTGATGTTGGTTTGTTTGTTTCATTCATAGACTTCATCGTTTTCTTCGTGGAAGTTATTTAATGCACATTTACACATCTTTCTTCATGTTGAAGGGGATGGGCATTTTAGGAGCATTTGATCAATTTGTATTTATTAATTTTTACCATTTTTGCTAATTAAAACCATAAAGTCAATCACTGTTTCATTTGTCTGTTTCTGCATGAAGCTGTGCGGCAGGTTTTTAATGACATGGTTACAACCTCTCCTGTGACTCGTACTGGATAGATTCTTGGATCATTTATATATATATATATATATATATATATATATATATATATATATATATATATATACACAGTATCTTACACACCCCTCAAATTTTTGTAAATATTTGATTATACCTTTTCGTGCGACAACACTGAAGAAATGACACTTTGCTACAATGTAAAGTAGTGAGTGTACAGCTTGTGTAACAGTGTAAATTTGCCGTCCCCTCAAAATAACTCAACACACAGCCATTACTGTCTAAACCGCTGGCAACAAAAGTGAGTACACCCCTAAATGAAAATGTCCAAATTGGGCCCAAAGTGTCAATATTTTGTGTGGCCACCATTATTTTCTAGCACTGCCTTAACCCTCTTGGGCATGGAGCTCACCAGAGCTTCACAGGCTGCCACTAGAGTCCTCTTCCACTCCTCCATGACGACATCACATCATGTTAGAGATGTTAGAGACCTTGTGCTCCTCCACCTTCCGTTTGAGGATGCCCCACAGATGCTCAATAGGGTTTAGGTCTGGAGACATGCTTGGACAGTCCATCACCTTCACCCTCAGCTTCTTTAGCAAGGCAGTGTTCGTCTTGGAGGTGTGTTTGGGGTCGTTATCATGCTGGAATACTGAATACTGATCATGCTCTGCTTCAGTATGTCACAGTACATGTTGGCATTCATGGTTCCCTCAATGAACTGTAGCTCCCCAGTGCCGGCAGCACTCATGCAGCCCCAGACCATGACACTCCCACCACCATGCTTGACTGTAGGCAAGACACACTTGTCTTTGTACTCCTCACCTGGTTTCCCCACACACGCTTGACACCATCTGAACCAAATAAGTTTATCTTGGTCTCATCAGACCACAGGACATGGTTCCAGTAATCCATGTCCTTAGTCTTCTTGTCTTCAGCAAACTGTTTGCGGGCTTTCTTGTGCATCATCTTTAGAAGAGGCTTCCTTCTGGGACGACAGCCACGCAGACCAATTTGATGCAGTGTGCGGCATATGGTCTGAGCACTGACAGGCTGATCCCCCCCTCCCTTCAACCTCTGCATCAATGCTGGCAGCACTCATACGTCTATTTCCCAAAGACAACCTCTGGATATGACGCTGAGCACGTGCACTCAACTTCTTTGGTCGACCATGGCGAGGCCTGTTCTGAGTGGAACCAGTCCTGTTAAACCGCTGTATGGTCTTGGCCACCGTGCTGCAGCTCAGTGTCAGTGTCTTGGCAATCTTCTTATAGCCTAGGCCATCTTTATGTAGAGCAACAATTCTTTTTTTCAGATCCTCAGAGAGTTCTTTGCCCTGAGGTGCCATGTTGAACTTCCAGTGACCAGTATGAGGGAGTGTGAGAGCGATGACACCAAATTTAACACACCTGCTCCCATTCACACCTGAGACCTTGTAACACTAACAAGTCACATGACACCAGGAGGGAAAATGGCTAATTGGGCCCAATTTGGACATTTTCACTTAGGGGTGAACTCACTTTTGTTGCCAGCGGTTTAGACATTAATGGCTGTGTGTTGAGTTATTTTGAGGGGACAGCAAATTTACACTGTTACACAAGCTGTACACTCACTACTTTACATTGTAGCAAAGTGTCATTTCTTCAGCGTTGTCACATGAAAAGATTTTGTGAGATACTGTATATAAAATATACTTACTACCCTTGATGGAAGCATCAAGCTAAAAACTTATATAAATCATACACTTACTCTCGGTCCATGTAATTAGAAACTAGAAGGCCCAATAGTCCATTCAGTTCTCTTTGTATAAAGCTTAGACAATATCACAAAGCTGCTTTACAGAAAGAAAGAAATTGGAATAAATTCCATGCTTTCATTCCTCACAGATTTGGTACTGTGTGTAGAGATGAGTAGCACGTACAGAATAAGCAGTTCTTGTGTCATTCATGTGGAAAATAATGAGTACTGTAAAGACCTTCACATTTCTCATGTATGTTTCTCCTTCTTCTGCAGTGTCTAATACAATTAAGAGCCACACTTGCTTTTTATAGAGAATGGTCCTGCCCAATTAGCTTCCCAAGGATGCCCGTGAGTATTGACATTAATCATTCAACGTACCACTGAGTACTCTACAGGCTTTACATGTTGGTCATAATACAGCAATACACATTCTGTAATGCTGTAATCTGTGTAAGGGCGGTTACAGTACAGTTTGGTAAAACGTCACACGGGGTCACCTGATAACATGTTATGTTCATTACATCCCCTGGGCGCTAATTCAGAAAAGAGGCTTAATGCATGTCTTTCTTGTGACTTGAAGAGTGGCCGGTCAGGCTGTTCCATACATCTGGCTCAAACGATGTGCCGGAGTTTAACATTTCCATTAGGGGTTGGGAAGCTTTGGTCTATTTTTGGCTTTGTAGGCAAGCACTAGAAATTTAGGCCTAGGTCAGACAGACATGCGAAGCCAGTGGATGGAATGCATTATTGACACGGGTGAATACGATTAGTGCTGCTGGAGCTACATGGAGAGAAAGGGTCAGATTCTCACGATGTGCTCAGAATGATATCTGACATTATTCTGAGGTTTCGTGTACAGTATTTTTGGGAGGAGTCATCAAGGACTTTGCAGAATCAAGGCATAGACATTGATTTACAGTTATATACAATAGCTCAGTCTTGCTGGGATTTAGCTGTAGTTGATCAGATGAAATGTCTGTCAGAGATGCTGAGATACTGATAGTAACCTGGGAATATGATGGCGAGAAAGAAAAGGTACGTTGGCATAACAATGTTAAGTCAGGTACAGATATTACCTCACTAAGAGAATGAATATAGAGGAAAAGAAAAGGGGATGTTTTTACCAAATACCTTAATGATCCACCATCTCGTGGCTGTATTCAGCTCTTTGCATTATTAACTCAAAATAAGTACTATGTTTTTATGCTTGATTAACTAATAGAAAACTAATAGAATAGTCGTTTAGATTTGCTCCACAGTGCAGTGAATGCATCTTGTGTTCTCACCACCTGTAAGCTGGGTGAGGGGCAGATTCACTGACAGCCAGGTGAAAAGCACATGATGGACAGTTTTAAGGTACAGACTAGACATAATTGATCTTAATCCTGATTTATACTTCCATTTGAAAGGTTACTGACCTTTGTGGAGAGTTGGAAAGGCACTTGGGGCAGTTTAGAAAAGTCCCAAACTGCCTGGCCTCCACAGTAATTCAGCAGAAGTGTGACTGAATAGGGGCAGAAGCCAGCTTGAGCCCCGACAGCATGTCTCAGACAAATCACAATGTTTTGTCACAGTGAAACAGGTTAACGGATGCAAATGTAACTCTTCAATCAAAGCTTTAAGAAAAGTGCAAAAGCCTCTATTCATGCTTCAATAAATGTTTTAACAATACAATTGTGTATAAGCTTCCACAGATGCAGCAAATGCCAACATTCTAATCTTAGTTTAAACCAGACAACAATAAAATGTATGCTTACCTACTGACCTATCATTCTGCTTACTGTCCAAGTCAAAGCTAAGATCCTCCTAGTGACACTCACTTTGGATAAAGCACAAAACAGTTTTTTAAATCCACACTGTACAGGCTCTGTACAAAACCAGGTGTGGTCTCTCATCTATTCTGGAACTCCCCTAGGAGAATGGCCAAGGTGGGTGTGGGGAAAGTCACAAGTCTCAAAGTGAGGGTTACACATTTAAAATTTTTCCCAGTGGCCAAGAATTGTTTTTTATTATTATGATGAGGCTTCGAGTCTTCCCCCTAGTCCATAGTCCCGCAGAATTTGAACCCGGGCAGTGAAATGTTATTATATGTTTGTGCAAGTCACATAAGTCAATAATAAATAAGCACAAATAAGCTCTCTAGATTACTTGGTGTAACGGTCATTGATCAATTCTTCAATTATTTGATTTGAGGGTGTATATTTTGGACACTCAAGTAAAAGGAACGGAAGAGCTCTCAACTGATCACCAGTCATGAACAAATGTACCTGGCAAACCAGGTACTTTCAGTTGCTCATGGGTGTCTGACTGAACTAGATAAGTTTAACTTCCATCTATCGAAGTACTGATTCCTGGTACTGAGTGATGGCAGGAATGGCAAATGGACCATGTTCCAGTCTTCAATTGCAAGATGTTTACCTGATTCAACTGATATGAAGGAAAGAAAAGCTGCAATGAAATCAGCTGCAGAAGCATTTGAGAAAAGGGACTTGAGGAAAAAAGACACTTGGATGGTCACAAAGATTTTCTGGTAAACCAGCAGTGTTTCAGCAGGTGGAGATCCATCCATCCATGCATCCATTTTCTGTACCATTTATCCTTACTGGGTCATGGGGATCCTGGAGCCTATCCCAGGGGGCATGGGGCACAAGGCGGGCTACACTCTGGACAGGGTGAGAATCCATCTCAGGGCGCAATCACATACACGTTCATGCACTACAGACACTACGGCCAATACATGCCAATCAGCCTACCATGCATGTCTTTGGACTGGGGGAAGAAACCGGAGTACCCAGAGGAAACCCCCAAAGCATGGGGAGAACATGCAAACTCCACGCACACAGAGCCGTGGCGGGAATCGAACCCTTAACCCTAGAGGTGTGAAGCAAAAATGCTAACCACTAAGTAAGTTATGCTAAGCAAGTGTGGGGGAGGGTTGCTCTCTACTGGGATTAATGATGAGCACTGGAAGAAGTTCTTTTAGAAACCCTCGTTTCAAAAAGACAGTGCCAGATTCCATCTGTGTCCATTTGTGGTAATGGTAGATAGAAACGTCTATATTGGCAATGCTTCCGGGGTAAAGGATGTCGGATAGGTGTCTTCGTGTAGACTTGCATCATGTAGAAGGAGTATAATCATATGCCTTAACGTTGTGAGGTACTTCAGGACTGTGTGATATCAGAGTAGGTACTTTATATACGGAATGTCCTCTAATGAACAACAAACTTGCACTTTGATTCCTGAAGGATATTTCCAGAAGACATTGCAGAAGATCCTTTGAAGATCGCAGACACTGAAGTACATAGTCCAGGCACCAAGAAAGGTAAGGACATATGACATAAGTAGCATCTAAAGGAGACATTTCAGTTTTAACATTTAAAGCAGAAATATCTCGTTTCCAAACTGCATGCTGGGCAGGAATTTTTGGAAGCCTTGGATGGATTTCCTCTGACCTCACTCGCCAGATAGGGTGGACAGAGCTAAATCTTCCAGTCATCTTCTATGTAAAAAAAAACTAAAAAATTAATAACTTTAATAACCTTATGTGTCAGTGGTATATTTGCATAGTACCTGAGGATGGGATTTTTCATGCAGAAATTTCACACTCTTTCATGCTTTTTAAGGTAGCTTTTAAAAACTTTTCAGACTTTCTATGTTCATTTATAAAGTTTATGTGCTTTTATCTTGGAAAGCCGATACATGGAATGTAATCACATTGATGCATTAGGGAGGCTGTGTTAATGCATAGAGCACATGTAAATATTTAAAAACCAGTTTAAACCCTTAGGGTCTTGCGTCTATATCACTTGCGTATCTTTTCGAAAACATTTTCTACATTTCAATATTTTATCAGATGAGAAAACGAGTGTGTTTAAATTGTACGGATTTTCTAGACTTTGCATATCTGCACAACTTAACCAAATAACCTGCCTTAACCTGTAAGAGTAGATACGTGATCCAAAGGGAATCATGTGAATAATACAGATCTTATTTAAATTATTCTTATGTAATTAATCAGATTAAAATGACATTTTAGTCTGTCACTTACTTCAATCTATGAGAGCCCTATGAATAAATACTGCTTTAAACCCAGCTGTCAGTCACACACCGCATGCTTACATTGTCATAATGGCTGCAAATATAGATTATGCTTTCCAGCCTGTCTTGCAATTTCTTTTTGGATTAGAGCTATAGTAATTAGTGTTCTGATGCAAGTCCACTAAACACAAGTGTTAGAATTATTGGATAATTCAAAACAAATCATTTAAAAAAATATAAAAATTGCCTTGTAAGCTTTATTCAAAGACGTTTCCAGCAGAACAATCTGATGCAGCTAGAACACAAATAAACAGATGTGGAATAATATAAAACATAAATCTCTCAAACATATGTCTTAGACTAAATAAAGTACATATCTTGCAGAGGAGCAAATGACTTTCAGCTAGCAAAGAATAGTCTTCCCTACGTTTCTCTCTTTCTCTCAAAAGACATTTTTATCCCTCAGTGTCATTGATGAAATCATTGACCACACAATAAACAATTAAACTATGAGCTATGCTTTGGACCAAATTAATTAATTTTTTAAAAATCTGGTTCACAGTTTCCTTGCTGTATAGCAAACTTTACTAAGGTGTAAAGTAAAGCCTTAGCCATGTCATCTCTACAGTTTTAAAGAGCACCTATTATGGTTTTGAAACGTGCATAATTTTGTTTTAAAGCTTTCATACAATAGATTTACATGCATCTAAGGTCAAAAAACACTTTAATGTGCTCATAATTTAAACTGCAGCATACTCTGCTCTGATTGGTCAGATGTCCCAGTCTGTTGTGATTGGTCTACCGCTGTCAGCGAGCAGCCAGTGAAGAACAGAGGCGGGGGTTTTTGTTACAAACCTACATAGGTTAGTACAGGAAGTAAGTCTGGAGTTACTAACGACTCGTTTCAGCTGTTCAGAATCGGTTCCTCTTTTGGGAGTCAATAACTCCGTTTGTCGTGCGCTTTGATTTTTTAAACTTTGCAGACTTTTTACATTCACAACCAGCTATTATAACACACTACATGCAGGGTAATATCTGAAAACGCATAATATGTGCACTTTAAGGCATCTCTGGCTACTGATAAAACAGGCCTTGCAGAACTTTTCAGATCAAGAAGGTTTTTTTTCCCATCATGGACACTGATCACGCAACATTAATAAAGTTTTAGCTATGGCATGTAGCTATGCAACAACTTGAGGAACAGACATCTTTACACAGGCAGTGTTTGTTAAACTGGCTCCGTACCAAACATGATCTTTGCATGAAGGTAGCCTAAGCAAGACTGAAAAGTCAATAAAACATTTCCACCTAATTTTTTTGTGAAATATATATTTGTGGTTTCTTACACTGTAGGTGTCAAAGTCTGCTAAAGGCAGAAAAATCCAATTTCCCCCCCACAAATCAATTTTTTTCTTTTCTTCCAACAGAATTCAATCACAATGGAATCCAAAGGGTTCTCCCAGACCGCCACACATATACACAGTATACGAGGCTTTCAAAGGATGTAATAAGAGTAGCCCTTTTCCCAGATTTATAGCAAATCAAGCAGCATAACTGCTACAAAATGTATTCCACCTGACATTTCCTCTCACCAACACACAAAAAGAGAGGACTCAAACAGTCAAATAGACCTGTAAAAGTTCTAACACAGTATTTCATTAGAACACTGTTTCCCTTTCTGGTGCCTGAAATTTCCCTGGAGCAAGTATTTTCCTTCCAAAAGACTTCCGCAACAGGATGGCAGGAATCATATTGATTGTGTCTCTTAATTGTGAGGTACAGAACCTCCTGATACAGCTGCAGGGGGTCTTTTAACTTCCTCGCAGCTCATATTTGTATCTTGTCCTGTTGTTATCTTGACATCCCGCCCCTCATTCAGTCATTCGAGCTTGATCATTTTTACTGTTTGGAGGACACATTGAGTGACTTAGCACTTTAATGACTATCATGTGGCCTTGAAATTCCCACAGAATCGGTCCGCCACTCAAATAACGTCAGAGGTTGTCCCTTTCCACCGGGTGTGAAGGTAGAGAAGGGCTACAGATAGGCTACAGTCAGTAGTTGTATAACTAAAGTCCTTTATCTACTGAATAAGGTGAAGGTATGTTAGGTACCTACTAAACTAGCGACTACATGTGTAAATTCATGGGAATTTCCCATCACTCAGTTAAGTGACTCGGTTAAGTATCATTTTCAAGACATTAAATAAGTCCAGTCATTTTCCTTACTGATGGACTAGTAGTGATCTGGTATTTAGTAGACCTAGATAGCGGAACACCCTCGTACCTATATCACCATTGCATGGTTTTGCTGCGTGTGAGTTTATTCTTGAGTGCATGGCGCATCTGGAGCACACGTGAACGCTTGTCCATGGCTAACAGGTGGCGATGGAACTCCACCCGCACCTCACGGATCAGCTGGCTGAATGCTGCCTCCACCGCTGACGAGCTCTCTGCTGCGGAGAGCTCAAAAAAACTACACCTGGTGTACCAAATCAGACAAAAATACTATTGATAATAATAATAATAATAATAATAATAATAATAATAATGCATTAACATATACTGTATATTATAAACCATTCACACATAATCATAGGGAGAGACAGGGATAAAAGAAATACTTCAGCATTGTATGTGTGATTTCCAAACACAAATATTTTCCTTACTTTCTCTCCAATTTTCATCCCAATTTTCTCATATTTTCCCTATGCCAATTCCTACCCACCCGCCGGTTCTCCCTTATTACGTGAGGTCACGTTAAAACTGTTGAAGTATTAAAATGTTCTCTTAAATGTTCTAAAGCAACATATTTAACTGTTCTCTCAGTTATTCTCTCTGTTTATTATTCAATATGTCAACACATAACTTCCTCTCATTTCAACACGTTAAGTTCCCCTTCAAATTGTTTACTTGCAATTGTTTACCTCCTAAAGTCATGCTTTTGTGTTGCAGTTTGTTAGTGGGATTCACACACCTCAGGTCTCTGGCCAAAGCCTGTCCCTCTTCTGTCCTAACAGCACGTCCATTCTCCATGTCATTCTTATTTGCTACAATCACTGTGGGGATTCCTAAGCAATGGAAACACACATGCACACAAACAGCTGTTTACAGCACATTGTACTCCTAAATCAGAGCAGACCATCATAAAAAGTAATAGCAGGTAGAAGGGGTATTTATGGTACCATAAAAGATGGACAACACACACACACACACACACACACAAAAAAAACACAAACACACATGGCCTTACAGTCGCCGACATTTGAATGTTTACACCACACAATTATGGGTTACACAGATATTTACTGCTGGTCAGAGCTCCAACTTAACTTGGAATTATTTACCTTTGGAAAAATACCTCACTTGACATGAATAAAGCCAGAGTGAATCTGGTCTGAGGTCATTCTTACCAAGGCTCTGTCGGGTGTGATCAATGAGCCTCTTGAGGCGTGCAACAGCCTCAAAGCTGCTGCGGTCCGTCACTGAGTACACGATCAGAAAGCCATCGCCCCATTTAATAGAACTCTCGAGAGGAGTGGCGCCGGACCCAACACAATCCTGAGCGCATGCACACACACACTCATAAACACACACACAGAGCACAATGACAGAGGGGTCTAATCTATGATGAAGTATGAGATTTGGGGCAGAGTAGGTGGCAGATGGAGCTGATCAAGCCCAGGACTTGTAGGAGTCATAACTCCACTCCAGCATCGTTCCAAACTTTGAAATGGTAACTTCTAATTGTGATTGTAATTCTAGTGTTTACTTAGAAAGATGTAAACACAATCCCCTCCAATTAAACACTGATGCTCAGTAAAGAATAAGAGCTGAGAGGACTGGAATGATAAAAACAGCTCTGCTTACTGTCTGTGTGACAGCGAGGAATGATCCCGAGCATGTAGGTGATGGAGGAAGGTAAGCCCTCACACAGGAGAAGAAGTGTGGTGGGTAAAAAGTGAGAGTGCATGACCAACTCAAAAACATAAATAAATGAGCCAAAAAAAAACAACAACAACCCTAAAACACCAAACCCCAAGCAGGAAATGCTTAGATACAGACTTTACTACCAGAGAGGCAGTAGACTTTGGGCTTCATGACCTGAAACCATTTTTTATATATATATACACACATACATACATAGTGTTAAACCTCTACCACATAATTTCTATTGACACCCGAGTGTCAGTGTTATCCAGAATAATTTAAACTTGCATTTACCTAAAGCTTTAATCCTTGCTTTAGTTTATACGATGACTTAATATTGACCTGTTGACCTGGTCTATTATTAGCAATGCATAACAAAATACAGACAAAATACTTTTTACGATTGTTAACTGTGTTGCAGTGCTCATATTAATCCCATGCTTAATATGCTTCATAGTTTTTGGAATCGTTTTGTTCAATGGTGTGAATGATTCATAATTCACCAAGCAGCACAGAAGTACTTATCAGCAAGGTATGAGGAGGTCAGGAGGCTCAAAGCGGACAATAAGAATGAAGTGAATGGTTAGTGAATGAGGCCTCATTTGTATATTATGACCCTCTGCAGCAGCAGCAATCAAAAGCCAAGATGATGTTAACAATGAACACATGATTGTGTTGTATTGTTCTGCCCTTTTGGTTTGGACTTTTATACTGCATTGCGTTCTGACTTATCTGTAATTATTGTAAATCACACTTAATGTGCTCATTTGTTCCTTACGGCCTGCGGTATAATTATAATACAGTGTCAGAGGTCTTTGTGGTTCAGATTATAAAACAGTTTGCACCTTATTAACCGTGTCTAAAATCTCCAAGTCCGTCGCTTCCTTGTCCACTATTTTGCAGCACCTGTAGGTCACCTCTGAGAGGGAAAATCAGAATATAAACCAAACAAGACGGTCAGAAGATCGAAAACACTGTCCAATGGGAATGTGAATCAGTATGTGTGTGTGTGTTTGTGTGTGTTACCCTTTTTATGGTCATACTCCCCAATGAAGCGCTTGGTGATGAATCTCACACACAGAGCTGGATTTTAAACAAAAGGAGTGTGAGCGAAACACAGCAACAGCAGGAGAAGTAGAGAGAAAGTGACAAAAAAAAGGAAGAGGATGATATATTATTAATAGTAGAACAATTCATTATTAATAGGCCATAAGTTCCACCATGTAAGCTTTTGCTTTTACCCGTCTTTCCACAGTTCTCTCGTCCCAGCAGCACCAGTTTTGCTCTCGCCATTTTTCTTGCCTCTGTCATTGTCGCTCTGGCTGGGAACCATTAACATTAACATTAATATGAATGTATTAATATACACTCATATTAATCACCGTATTACATCCAGCTCACCCAACAGGATATTTAACAACATACTCAACATCAAACCACATCTCAACACCAATCACTCACTAATCCATTCAAGAATTGTACATTGTAAAAATAAAAAAAGAAGAATCATTTTACTTACATTTTATGTATGGGTCCTGAGTGATAGACACTGTAGAGCCGTTCAGGTTCCTCGCCTGGTGCCCCGACAACCTCGAGGTCTCAACACATCCAGAGCTTATTGATAAATGACAGAAAACCGAAGTGTACTTGCCAAGACTTTAGAGCGTTCGTGTGGGGTTTGGGACAGGGCCACACACAACACCCATCCCTAATATTACTCTGCTGCTATCTGCCTGCCTACTGCAAGCTTCACTAACAGGACAAAGTGTCCACTCTTTCTCCCTCCCACCTCCTTCTCTACATTCATCACTCCTTCCGAGACTGTGCTGGAGTCATTTTCTGTCTTTATCTGCAGGACTCTCTTTGGCGCTCTGATTAAAGATGCGGTTGATTTATGGCCTCACATGGCAGAAACGTTCCGCGTGGTCCGTAAAGTGCTCATTACCTGCAGCTAAAATTAGTACATTCGATTCATCATTGGTTATGTGTTCAACTTTTTTTTTTTCCTTTGGTATTGTGGCGCTTAGGCAATCAATAGGCTAGAAAGAAGTCCTAAATTTCATTTTTGTAGCTCTTTCTGTATGAGGCAATGCTTCTCAAGGCTTTCGTACAGTACAAGGCAGTGAGTACAAAGAATACTGAAGAAATCTCAGCTTATGCATCGGATTCAAAAATACTTCAACAAGGAAACGTCTGGTGTTAACCTGCGAACTACAAACTAGTGCGTTAATGTAATTAAATTATTTATATATCTGTATCTCTTCAGTTCTACAAATATTTATATATGTTAAATGTTGTATGATTCAGTGTACCTTATGGTATCCTTGTCTTGTCGTTTAGTCCTCATCGATATCTACGTCTACTACATGTTGCACAGCAGTCTCCTGAAGGAACGCTGTTTCTTTTTATCCATCACCATGCGCTGTGCAAAACAGTTACTTTTATTTTTTTTATGTGGACCCTAGCACTGTTCCCTGGAAAGAGAAGTAAATTTTTTTTTTTTATTCATATATTATAATAACAAATAGCAATTTGCAGAATATAGTCCCTTCCGAAAGTACTATAAACTGAAGATGTTTGGGTTTGAGATCGAAAGATGAATATGAGATGACGGATCCAAATGTAACTGCCTTCCAGAAACATCAGAAAAGTTCACTGGACACGTGAACTCATAATCTACTATAAATCTGGGGTCCTGTATCTGATATTTCATTATTATTACAGCAGGATTTTCCAGGAAGATTTCTTTAAATACCAATGATTATTTAATAACAATGAAAAACACACAGAAATGCAGTTAATATTTTTTTAAATAAGCAAATTACATTTTTGGAGATCAACAGCGGTATGCGGTGTGTGTGTGTATGTGTGTTAGCTATATGGAACGACGGCTGTATAAATAATTCAGAAATGTGTGCACACCACTGTTAACCTGTTTCCCATTAAAAACTGAGAAAAAGAACTGGTCTCCCGTGTCAAGTGCATGAATGTTTTTGAGCTGATGTCACATCAATTTGTGCACTTTTTTTTTTAGGGATCCCAGTCCTGATGCGCACACACACACACACACACACACACACACACACCTAATCACAACATGTAGCTTTCTGGCAAAATTCCTATGAATTTTTTTTTTAAAAACCAATACAAATACTGCACCTATTCGCATGTGTATTTGTATGTGTATCAGTACACATCATTTGTTCAATCCAAAGAATGTATTCATATTTGTTTACACCCCTTCAGCAAATACAAAAGCACAAAAAAGGTTAGGTTCCTGTGAGGTGCCTCGCTTCTAAATCATCAAGTCGTAATTAAATACATAGCGCACTCTCCAGTCCAAGACATGCTCTAGCTAAAGTGATTCTGAATCAGTTCCTGTCGGACTCTCAGTGCCTCAAGGTCCACTTTTTCTGTGGGATCATTGCTCTCTTCTGACTGGTCAGTGGCCTCGGTCCTCTCAAAGGTCCAGGCGTCCAGTCCAGACTGCAGCGAGACATTATGCAGAACGCAGCACGCTTGGATGATGTGAGAACACTTCTCAGGCGAGTACTGCAGATAGCCTTTGGCTCCGTCCAGGCATCTGAAGCGTGTCTGGAGAGCGCGGAATGTGCGGTCTACGATCTCGTGCGTGGTCATGTGAGCCAGGTTGTAGCGGTAACCCGCCGGAGTTTCGGGATTCGGAACCGGAGTCATCAGCCACTTCCGCAGAGGATAGCGATTATCTCCTGCAAAAAGACAAAAAAAACATGTTAAACGTGAAGCACAGCAGCGTCACCCAAGCGTGACTGATTAATGAGACAATTAGGGGGAAACAGCACAATCTTGTGGAATGTACAGACAATAAGAGAAGTTGGAAGTGGGATGTGTGAAGTAGACAAAGTGCTTTAGACGATGTGCTTTTATCACAAACAACAGGGTAGGGACTTAAAAGGAGTGGGACACAACATTTCTATCCTGATGGCTGTGATCTCTCTTGCCTTTGAAAAGCAATTTTGCATGTCAGATCGATAAACACATACTTAGATACTTAATATAATCTACAAGGAGGCTCTTTTCTGTTTCTCTCACCTAAAAGCCAGCCCTCGTGGGTCACCTGCTCCTCAAACAGCTTGCACACGCTAGACTGGTTAAAAACAGCTCGGTCGGTCAGACTGCCAGGCCAGTGCGTCTCGGCGCTCAGCAGCAACCCTCGGGCGTCACAAACCAGCTGGCAGTTAATGGAGTGGAAGCCTTTCTTATTAACATATGATGAATCCTCTGCGTTAGGTGCTTTGATCGCTATGTGTGCGCAGTCTACGACTCCTATAATATTAGGAATCCCAGCCACCCTGTAGAACTCTTCTTTAGTCTGCTGCTTGGTGGCCTCGTCCCTGTTGAAGCCGATGAACTCTGGGGCTTTCTCAATCAGAGCTTTGGTGACGTTGGAGACGCAGCGACTCATGGAAGCCTGGCTGATGCCAATGGCGTCTCCCATCTTGCTCTGGAAGGAGCCTGATGTATAGAAACCCAAAGCTGCAAGAATCTGAACATCAGGGCTGATCGCTCGCGACCGCTGCGTGCGTCTTAACAAACCATCCTTCAGCAGCTCCACCAAGTAATAGATGAACTCGCGTGGGAAACCAAACGTCGTCAACAGAAACTCGTCCGGCACGGTTTCGATGTCAAATCGATCCAGCGTCTTGTGCCCGCGGCCATGGAGCAACAGGTCACAGTCCAGGATCGCAATAGGGATCGCCATTAGGAATTAAATGACCTGTAAGAAAACATACCCGAGTTGGAAACATGACAAGCGCAGTAACCTAATTCCTTGGATCATTTAGCGTTTACCGCAATAATTCCTACCAGTGTTACACTGCGTAGAGGATATGCTCGCCAATCTAGCGGCCGCAGAAGTTCAATATTTATATGTATGAGTAAATGTTAGGAAAGAAATGAGAGAAATTGTCTGCAATGTCCCTCAGACGTGTTAGTTAATCATTTTGAAAAACCACAAATTACATTAGCAGCAATAACCTTTAGATTGTTATTGGTCGATGTTTACGGGATTTCTTGCATGAACAGCCCTCAAACTGGTAAGGTCTGGACTCTCAACTGGGCATTGCAAAACACTAAATGTCTTCATTAAAACCATTCTGCAGTCGAGTTTCTTGTGTGCTTATATGAACGTCCAGGTGAAAAACTCGGTCGGATTTTGATGGAAGATTTCTTGCTACAAATTTGAAATCAACCGTCCTCTAAGGGTGTTTTGACACCTAGTTCGTCTGAGCCCTCCAAACACTCTCGGAGCGGTTCAGCATGTATATGTGAACAACCCAAGTGATCTCAGACCCACCTCCGGAGGTGCTCCGAGTACGGTTCGCTTGTCCTTCTATTTCTTCGTGATATGTGAAAGCAATGAGGTCCCGGTCCACTTTTCAGCATATCAGGTCGAGGGATTGGGTGGTCTCAGGAGAAGACCTGTGCACCTGTTGAAATTTGGAAAGAGGTTTGCATTAAATGCCAACTATCCTCAACACATAGGAACATAAAAGTGTTTCTTTTGTTTTCTCAAAAAATGAAGGAAAGAGGCTATAACAGAACAGCGCTACAATGTCGGGTAAAAGTATATCTAAAAAAAATAATAATACATTTTAAAAAACGACAACAGAAGTACATGAGCACCCGTGATGAAACATGCCTGTCCCTTCTATGATGACTTGGATAAAATTTTGGGTGCAAGCTGGGGTCTGAGTTCTTATGAAGTTGTGGTGTGAACAAGAAATGGTCTGAGGTCACTTCATTGCTGAAGAGAACAAAAAAAGAACCGGGTTCTCTTTCGAATCCATTATATTGTGAACACCAAAATTACTGAGGTCACTTTTGGCTCCTTCCCTTTCTGGTTCAGTTTCAGTGGACTGGGTTCGGTTCTTTTAATACGGACTACATGTGAAAACACCCTAAATCATCCCAGGCTGTCCAGACCCCATCGCAGCAAAACTGCACCAAACTACGACGTTCCTCAAGTAACCCATCACCACCGATGTGAGCTTTGTAAAGTCTTCAGACCCCAAGCTGTATGTGACGCACAGGTGGTCCATAAGGTTATGGTTTTGTTTCAGGCATCACAATGCTGGAGATAATAAGCAACTATTATTAAAGAGGTTAGACTTACTGTTCAGGTATTACAGTTGTAAGACTAAATGACTCTTCACTTGAACTGAACCAAACTGTATTTAATGTGAAGGCATAAATATGCTAATCTAACGTGGAAATTAAACGCATGTGAAAATAAAACTACTAAAACTGCTGCTAGTATGTTAAAACAGTTTCAGATGCACTCGGACACAGTGAAGCTGATTTGAGTTTTGTGGGTGGAAGGTTCCAGAGAAAAAAAATGCTCTAGTGGCTCCAATGAATAAATAAACATTTTAAATGCAGGAGTGTGCTCATGAAGTAAATATGTAACCCTCAATTATAAGGGAATGTGTTGTGAATATTTAATAATAGAAGGGGTTCAAGCTGAAAATTGTTAACCAGCATGTGTGTAACCTACTGTACCTATCCCTGCTCTCACTTGAACAGCTCTCTATTCAGCTAATAAACAACACGCTAACAGGAACATCACTGTCTTACACGTTCAAACATTATATATCTATCTATCTATCTATCTATCTATCTATCTATCTATCTATATATATATATATATATATATATATATATATATATATATCTATATATATCTATATCTATATCTATATATCTATATATATATATATATATATATATATATATATATATATATATATATATATATATATACACACACACACACACACTTATAATAAACGCTCAAATTAAAGAATGCGCATGTCTAAATGGGTGAGGGAAAACCCCGCTAAACAAAGCGACACTATTCATAAACAATCTCGTGGATTTATAAGCTTTAACAGCTACATTACCGGAGTCGCTGCTAAGTTTGTTTACACCGCCGCTCCCTGAAATCTGCATCCACACTTTCCACACATTTCACACTTGTCCGGATCTGCAGCTAACTAACTACTACACGGATATTTCCAATCACCAACAATTTTCTTTCTATAAATCACTTTGGGTATAATTAACGTTTTATATAAAAGATTCTGCCCAAACTTCGCACAAACATTTCCTCTGTCAAGTTCACTATTCGATGAACGCAGTTTAAACAGCCTGCTAAACCCGTGTATACATTTACAGAAATGAAAATAAAACGACACAAATTATTGTTTTGTTACTTTTTGTCTTGATAAATAACCCCAATTCGTAATATAAAACGGCTTCCTGGTTTGAATGAGAACATTTGCATTAATTCAATATGACGAATCTGCTGATTTCAATCCCGTGTTTGTACACGTCATTTCTCTGACCTAGCTACACAACAATATAAACA
Source organism: Ictalurus punctatus (assembly GCF_001660625.3). Classification (NCBI taxonomy): domain Eukaryota; kingdom Metazoa; phylum Chordata; class Actinopteri; order Siluriformes; family Ictaluridae; genus Ictalurus; species Ictalurus punctatus. Next base: position 5,687,240 of record NC_030442.2, on the reverse strand, counting down.
AAAATGGGAGCCTTAGCATGCTGTAGCGTTGTGATGACTTGACTCGATCCTTTACAGTGACATTCCTTCAGATAGTATTTGATACATGTCCGCGGTTTTTGATGTGAGATTTGCAGCAGATCTGAGGATTAAGCAGCGGATGTGAAATCTGTGATGAACAGTAAGTATGCGTGTGTGGTGTTTGTCAGCTAGCATTAGCAGGACAGCGTTAGCAGTGATGTTGAGTTTATTCGTTCAGATTGGTTGTGTTTGTGTGCACGGTTCCTGTTGGGATCAGAGAAGAAGACATTAGTTGATATGGAATGTAACTCAAATGTGTTTCTAGTGCCCTGACAGATCAGGAGCCCTGTAATGATGGATATCCCATTACTGACATGCTGTGTGTTATTGATGGCTGCTGTACAGTACACTGTGGGCAGTCTGGGGTGGAGCCAGGGAATGTTCTTTATGAGGACATACGCCATCCAAAAAAGTCGTGATCAGCATCAACTATACTCTGTGGAATCAAAACTGCAGATCATTTGTTTACATAACAGCTGACTGGTCCTAGAGCAACCTCCTGTAGTACTCACTCCCTCTCTCACTCTTTCACTTACTTACTCACTCTGTCACTCTCTCGCTCTGTCACTCTCACTCTTTCACTCACCCCACCCTCTCTCTTTCACTCACTCTCCCCCTCTCTCTCATTCACTCTCTCTCTCTCTCTCTCTCTCTTTCACTCACTCTCCCCCTCTCTCTCATTCACTCTCTCTCTCTCTCTCTCTCTCTCTCTCTCTCTCTCTCTCACTCCCCCTCTCTCTCATTCATTCACTCACTCCCCCTCTCTCTCATTCACTCCCCCACTCATGCTCACTCCCCCACTCTCATACACCCCCTCTCACTCTCATTCACTCACTCCCCCCTCATTCACTCTCTCACTCTCTCTCACTCACTCACTCCCCCACTCCCCCTCTTTCACTCACTTTCTCACTCTCTCATTCACTCACTCCCCCACTCTCACTCTCTCTCTCATTCACTCCCCCACTCACTCTCACTCCCCCAATCCCCCTCCCACTCTCACTCCCCCTCTCATTCACTCACTCCCCCCTCTCTTTCTCTCATTCACTCACTCCCCCTCTCATTCACTCACTCCCCCTCTCTCTCATTCACTCCCTCTCTCTCTCTCTCTCTCTCATTCACTCCCTCTCTCTCTCATTCACTCACGCTCTCTCTCACTCCCCCTTTTTCTCTCTCTCTCTCTTTCACTCACTCTCTCTTTCTCTCTCATTCACTCACTCTTTCTCTCTCATTCACTCACTCATGCTCTCTCTCATTCACTCACTCCCCCACTCTCTCACTGCCCCAATCCCCCTCTCACTCCCCCAATCCCCCTCTCAATCCCCCTCTCACTCACTCTCTCACTCACTCCCCCACTCACTCACTAACTCACTCACTTTCAGTAAGAGCTTTATCCTGGTCTGGGTCATGGTAGAGCCAGGAGAATTGGGCATGAGGTGGGATTACACATCATTACATCACAGAGCCTGTAGGAGCACTCTGTCATATCCGATCCACACCCTGGACAGTGGGAGGAAACTTGGAGGACACTTGCACGTGTACGGGCAGGACTTGCCCGGACAATAACCCGAGCTCAGGATGAAACTTGGACTCCGGGACTCTGGAGCTGCTGTAATGCACATCATCCAATTATTCAGCTAATTCACAGCTTTCTGAGTTGACCTGGGTGTGTTAGAGCAGGGAAAACGCTAAAATGTGCAGGACAGGGGGTACTCCAGGACCAGGAACCTTTTCAGAACCCGTGGTCTAGACAGATCAGCCAAATCGTCTCTGTTTAAGTCAGTTTGTTTTATTATTGGCATGGTAGCTACAGCTTTGCCTGAGCACTAAATAACAAAGCAATGTTCATACACATGGTAAAACAAACGATTACAATCATTCTCTGTTAACCGTTTGTCTTTCAGGCTCGGGTCATGATGGACAGCGATCTGAGCCCACAGGACAGGAAAGACTTGGACAAATTCATCAAATTTTTCGTCTTGAAGGTCTTTATTACCATTGTTTACTTCCTAACCATGCTGTGCCTAATCTATACCATACCAAAAATTACATTACTGTCAAGAAAAGTTGTGAAGTGTGTGTGTGTGTGTGTGTGTGTGTGTGTGTGTGTGTGTGTGTGTAAATAGACAGTGCAGGTGATAGTGCAGGCTCGTCTGGGCGAGAAGATCTGCACTCGCTCCTCCTCTTCCCCCACAGGCTCAGACTGGGTAAACCCTGCACCCTTTCTGACATTGTTGTGGATAGAAACGTTTGCCCTGCATCTGATGTGTGTGTTTTCTTCACTCAATTTAGTTCACCCTGGCAATTAAAGACATTCCAGAGGTGACCCATGAAGCTAAGAAAGCTCTGGCTGGGCAGCTGCCCAGTGTCGGGCGCTCCATGTGTGTGGAGATTTCCCTGAAAACATCAGAGGTAAATGTGCCTGTAAAAGAACATGATGCTGTGTTCTCCAGCTATGAAGTCAGAGATGATGATTCTTCCTGTCCTCTAAAGCATGCTGGAGAAGAAACAGATATGATGTGGGAATTCTGCTCTGACCTTTTTGATGGCGTGAATCTTAACAAAGACAATAAGATATAATAAGGAGCCAGAGAGAGTTTGTCGTTCAGCTGTCCTCATGCTGTAACGTTCACTTTTGTGTTCATTTGCCAGCCACAGCATAATACACTGTTTTTCAGGATGTACCTCTTTATTAGGAATACCAGTACACCTACATATTCATGCCAATATCTAATCAGTCAGTCATGTAGCAGCAGCACAGTGCGTCAAATCCTGCAGATACAGGTCAAGAGCTTGAGGTAATGTTATGTTCAGGTTTAATGTGACTTGAAAGTCAAGTTTTTTTCTTTATTTTGCTCTTCAGCAAACGTTCGTTTGATGTTTAAAGTGGAAAACTGAACTGATCGGTCCAGAATGTTCTACTTTTGCCTTTAGGTCATTGGTCCATACCTTTTCTCGTCTCTCTGTTCAAAAGCGTGACTGATGATGTAATTTTAGTGCAGATAGTAGGGCTACAATTATTAACAATTATTTTAAAACAGATAATCATTATTCATTTTTTTAATATTATAATTTTTTTATTAACCGAGGAATTGAATTCTTTTTAAAATATCATAAAAAACAGCAAAGGTTTTATTTAAGTCTTTTTTTTAATTATTTTTTTTATTTTTTTTATTTTGCAGCATTTTAGTCGACTAATACAGAACTCTGAACTTGATTTAATTAAATAATACGTCTCTATCTGCAATATATTACTGACATCTACCTGATAATATGTCACAGCATGCGAGTGTTATCTAGTGCTTGTGTCATCCAAATAAGACACCTGAACTCACACAAGGTGACAGAATTCCCTTACTTACTGGTTTTGCACACGTACTTTGCATACAAGTCTTATTTGCATTTCAAGCCCTGATTTGTTTAAAAACCAGAAAAATTTTGGGGAAAAAAGGTAAATTGTGGTGAATCATTTTTGGTGTGGAATCGACTCCAAAGCTTTGGGTTTGACTCTTAGTCTTCAATGCCAGGAATCAGTGAATCGATCCTTCTTATGTGATCGGAAATCAGGATGAAGACTTGATGACTAATCCCAAGATAAATTAAAACTCGATTTTGTCTACAGTGCCCTCCACTAATATTGGCACCCTTGGTAAATATGAGCAAAGAAGGCTGTGAAAACATGTCTTTATTGTTTAACCTTTTGATATTTTGTTTAAAAGAAATTCACAAAAATACTCTGCAATTGTTTGATATCCATGAGAGCAAACAAAACACAGTTTTATCAAAAAATATATATATATTGTTAAATATTAAAGGGTGCGATAATTATTTGCACCTTTTTAGTCAATACTTTGTGCTACCTCCCTTTGTCAAGATAACAGCTCTGAGTCTTCTCCTATAATGCCTGATGAGGTTGGAGAATACATGGCAAGGGCTCTGAGAGCGTTCCTCCATACAGAATCTCTCCAGATCCTTCAAATTTAGAGTTCCACGCTGGTGGACTCTCCTCTTCAGTTCACTCCACAGGTTTTCTATGGGGTTCAAGTCAGGGGACTGGGATGGCCATGGCAAGACCTTGATTTTGTGGTCAGTAAAACATTTTTGTGTTGATTCTGCTGTATGTTTTAGATCATTGTCCTGCTGGAATATCCAACCATGGCCCATTTGAAGCTTTCTGGCGGCGGCAGTCAGGTTTTTATGTAATATCTGTTGATATTTGATAGAGTCCATGATGCCACATACCATGATGCAACAGCCCCAAAACATTAAAGATCCACCTCCATATTTAACCGTGGCCATGAGGTACTTTTCCATATGGCTACCTCTCTGTGTGTACGCCAAAACCACCTCTGGTGTTTACTGCCAAAAAGCTCCAGTAGTGTCTGGCAAACTGAAGACGCTTGAGTTTGTTTTTGGATGAGAGTAGAGGCTTTTTTTCTTGAAATCCTTCCAAACAACTTGTGGTGATGTAGGTGACTTCGCATTGTAGTTTTGGAGACTTTCTGACCCCAAGACACAAATAACTTCTGCAATTCTCCAGCTGTGATCCTTCAAGATTATTTGGCTACTCGAGCTGTCCTCTTCACAGTGCGTTAAGACGATATAAACACGCGTCCAATTCCAGGTTGATTCATAACATTTCCAGTTGACTGGAACTTCTTAATTATTGCCCTGATGGTGGAAATAGGCATTTTCAATGCTTGTGCTATTTTCTTATAGCCACTTCCCATTTTGTGAACAATCTTTTGCCGCACATCACAACTATATTCCAATTACCCATTGTTGTGAATGACTAAGGGAATTTGGCCTTTGTGTTCCCTCATATTTATTTCCTTGTGAAACAGGAAGTCATGGTTGAACAATTTCCTGTTCCTAGTCATGAAGGTGTACTAAAAAAAAAAAAAAAAGGAAAATATCAATGGTAATATACTTGGTAATGGTAAGGATATTTTTCTCATATGAATTCATACGGGTGTCAATAATAAAGATTTTTTTTTTTTTTGATAAACCTGTGTTTTGTTTGCAATTGTTTGTTTGCAGATCTCCATAAGAGCATATTATTTTTGTGATTTTTTTTTTTTTTTTTAGCAAAAGATCAAAAGGTTCAACAATAGACAATGATTCACATTTGCTCATATTTACCAAGGGTGCCAATATTAGTGGAAGGCGCTGTAATATAATCCACAAATCTGTGAAAATGTATTCCATAAACGATAAAAGCGTCAGTAAAAAAAAAAGATAACTTTTTGATGAAAGTTAGGAAAGTAACAGCTCTTAAACATTTGAGTGGAGATTTGTTTGCCTTTGAATACATGCACTTGATAAAAGTTTGAACAGTATTCAGAATATAAAATTCTCACAGCCCCATTATATACATATTAGGCGTGTTATTTTTTTCCTGCGATGGAAGAAAAAGATAATCTGTTCTAAAAGCTGTTTAAAAAAAAAAAATGTAATGCATAATCAGTTTATAATCCTATCATAACACACTTAAGCTTTGCACTTCTACTGATACTTGCGTTAGTTAAGTTAGCAGCTCCAGTGATGTGATATTTTGTGAATTATGTCCTTTTATTCCGGCACCTGACTTGGATCTTTCATATCAGTCACACAAATCATTTTTCTACAGCCAGTTGCTATGCTGTAGTTCTGATTAAAATCACTTTAGGTGCTTTGTGATTAATGATTCCTCTCATTTTCTCCGGAAAGCCCTGTGCTGAGGTGTGAGTCATAGGTTTAATATACAGGAGCTTTGTTTTATAATGACACAGAAACAAGGTTTCGGTGCGGCTGTTACTTTCCCTTTTCAGGACACTGACGTTTGAGCAGTCTGAAATAGAAAGCGTTTTCTTTCATGAGCAGGGTGGCATTCCTACAAAGGGAATGTGAGAACTGTTTCGCAGTATGACGTAATTCTCCTCTGTGCAGGGGGATTCAATGGAGCTGGAAACATGGTGCTTGGAGATGAACGAGAAGTGAGTCATTTTCCACTGATCACGTATACAGCTGTATACCACCTGACTTTATAGTTTACGTTATACTCTTCAGTAACTGTACTGAGTGGCGACTGTGAAAGAATTCACATTTGATTATTTCAGGTGTGAAAAGGACATTAAAGTCTCCTACACGGTTTATACGCGTCTGTCCCTGCTTCTCAAATCTCTCCTGGCCATTACGAGAGTTACTCCTGCCTACAAACTGTCACGCAAACAAGGCCACGATTATGTCATCCTGTATAGGTATAACACGTACACACGCATCCACCATGCACACCTGATTCCTTTTATACGCTTATTTAAGCTTGATTTATTTACAGTTGATGACTCAGCATTGATCCGGTCCTTTAATTATTGCCTTTCATTGGCAGGATATATTTTGGTGATGTACAGTTAACAGGACTTGGTGAAGGTAAGACTTTCAGAGCGTTGCAAGGTATGTGATTACATTCTGGATTATTTGGAGTTCAGACTCTCACCTACTCGCACTCGCACACTTACTCTTACTTGTCTTTACGCTTTTTTGTACAGGTTTCCAGACAGTACGTGTAGGAGTTGTAGGTACTCCCATAGGAACCCTCACACTCTCCTGTGCATACCGCACCAATCTGGCTCTCATGTCCTCCAGGTACACACCGCCTCTGTCTGAATCTACACAAATAATCCAAAAGACAGCTAGATTCACTTTCAAAATGTAAACACCATACAAAGAATTCAGATAAGGAAGGAATAAAACACACGTTATGGCACGTGCTATCAAATGAATATATGGTGTGATGCAATGTGAAGCAGAGTTACTGATACCACCCCGAAGTTCATTACTTTTCTTATAACAGCAAGTGTTTCGTTCCTCTTGCACCACAGCAGTTTGCCAACAGTTATCGTTTTATTTTTTAAATGAAAAACATGTCATACTTTTGACTCTTTTATAGTTGAACGATGTTGTTTCAGTACGTTAAAATCCGATATTAACCTGATCAAGTAAGAATCTAGCTTGTAAACAGCGATTATTGATGACCTTAATCCAATTAAAGTCACACTCGAAGTAAACACAAATCGAATTAAGACGTGTGGAGTATTCCTGTTTTAGTCACATTATCAATGTGCGTTACAGACATGTACACACCTTAATCACACTATTAACGTCATGTGGGAGTTTTCACCGCATTTTGCGAAAGGACACGATCACAAACGGCGGTGCTCAACCGTTTTACGGCAAACAAGAGCGCTGCATCCGAAACCGCGTACTTATCTGCTATATAGTAGGTGAAAGTCACGTATTTCTATGTACTACAGTATCTCCCAAAAGCGAGTACACCCCTCACATTTTTGTAAATATTTGATTATATCTTTTCATGTGACAAGGCTGAAGAAATGACACTTTGCTACAGTGTAAAGTAGTGAGTGTACAGCTTGTGTAACAGTGTAAATTTGCTGTCCCCTCAAAATAACTCAACACACAGCCATCAATGTCTAAACCGCTGGCAACAAAAGTGAGTACACCCCTAAGTGAAAATGTCCAAATTGGGCCCAAAGTGTCAGTATTTTGTGTGGCACCATTATTTTCCAGCGCTGCCTTAACCCTCTTGGGCATGGAGTTCACCAGAGCTTCACAGGCTGCCACTGGAGTCCTCTTCCACTCCTCCATGATGACATCACGGAGCTGGTGGATGTTAGAGACCTTGTGCTCCTCCACCTTCCGTTTGAGGATGCCCCACAGATGCTCAGTAGGGTTTAGGTCTGGAGACATGCTTGGCCAGTCAATCACTTTCACCCTCAGCTTCTTTAGCAAGGCAGTGGTCGTCTTGGAGGTGTGTTTGGGGTCGTGATCATGCTGGAATACTGAATACTGATCATGCTCTGCTTCAGTATGTCACAGTACATGTAGGCATTCATGGTTCCCTCAATGAACTGTAGCTCCCCAGTGACGGCAGCACTCATGCAGCCCCAGACCATGACACTCCCACCACCATGCTTGACTGTAGGCAAGACACGGGTTGCCACCACACACGCTTGACACCATCTGAACCAAATAAGTTTATCTTGGTCTCATCAGACCACAGGACATGGTTCCAGTAATCCATGTCCTTAGTCTCCTTGTCTTCAACAAACTGTTTGCAGGCTTTCTTGTGCATCATCTTTAGAAGAGGCTTCCTTCTGGGACGACAGCCATGCTATCCCTATATTTCCTATCCCAGGAAGCATCGTGCACAAGGCGGGGTACACCCTGGACAGGGTGCCAGTCCATCGCAGGGCACAATCACATACACACTCACACACCCATTCATACACTACGGACACTTTAGACACGCCAATCAGCCTACCATGCATGTCTTTGGACTGGGGGAGGAAACTTTGAAGATGATAAAATACTAAATTATTTAGATTTATTTATTCGTTCTTTTTTTTTTTTTTTATCACGACATAATTCCCATAGTTCCAGTTGTGTTACTCCAGAGTTTTGATAACTATTCTTATTCTAAAATGTGGAAAATAAAAATGAAGAATGAGTGGGTCTAAAGTTTTTTTGTGATATCCTCATGAAACCAAACCCACACATATAGTGATTAGCAAAGCTGCCTCGCAGCTTGTTGTTCCCCGGGTCAGTCCTGAGCTTACTGACGGTTACTGTCTGTGTGGAGTTTTGTGGAGTCCATTTGGGTTTCATCTTTAAAAAACATGCATGTAGGTGGATTGCTACTCTTAATTGCACGTAGGTGTGAATGTGTGTGTCCCTGCGATGGACTGCCATCCCATCCAACGTGTAGTTCTGCCTTGTGCCCAGTGTTCCCAGGATAGACTCAAGATCCAGCTCCACTCTGACCAGAATAAAGCGGGTATTAAAAGCTGAATGAGTTTTTGAGCTGAAAAAAGCTGACCCCCCCCCCGTCCTGTTTGTGTATTTACTGTACACTGTGTAGAGATCCTTACTGTCTCATATGCACTTCTACTTCAAAAAATACAAGGGTTCCCTTCTCCAAGGGTTCTCTGGATGGTTAATGGTTCTAGCTGTCTAAATGGTTTCTACTTGGAATCTTTTCATGAGTAGAAACTGAGTATTTATCCTTTTAGTGCTGTCTGTTTTGTCCTGTGTATGCAAACAGTGTTGTGATGTTCTTAGAGGCACAGAATTTTTGCTTCACAGTAAATTGTTCAAATAACGATCAATTGAATTGAGTTGTGTTGGGATCGCAGGCAGTTTGAGAGGACGGGCCCAATCATGGGGATCATCATAGACCACTTCGTGGAGCGTCCACTTGGGAACACGGCCCTCATGCACCCCTGCAACTACAGGTGCTTGTCTGTTTACATTACAGTTCTGTAGGACTGGCTCGGATACGTGTTAGTTTGCACAGTGCAAAACTCTTTTTTTTTTTTTGGTTACTGTGGTTACCTTAGTTTGACATGTAGCATATAGTTAAAGCAATAAACATGGAGAAACTTCGTTTATTATCTTTTGTTTTTGTTTATCTAGGCTTTCATTTCATGCTTTCTTTCACGATTTTCTTACGCACAAATTTGTGTAAATAAAAACGAGTCAACTCTTCTCTCACTCTCTCAGAGCTCCAGGTGAGGAAGAGGGAGGGGTTTACGCTGGAGTGGAGGATTCACAGGAAGTGTGCACCACCTCCTTTTCCACTTCTCCACCTTCTCAGGTAGACAAACACATAAAATATTTCCTAGTAGTGTGTTCAGATCCTCATTCAACATTGTCACAGATGAACATTCTCACATTTGCGCAGGAATAAAACTGCATGTTTATGTAAGAATTTAACGGGTAATTCTGGGGAAATTATCAGGAGGCGAGTGTGTGAATTTAAGCGGATACTTTACTGGGTAAAAGGCGCACTGTCACATTTTGAGACGACTTTGAGAAGGCAGCATTAGTAAAAAGTTGTTAATCCGACTCGAGGTGTTTGAAACGTAACTTCCACCAAAGCTACACGAGTTCTGAATATTAGTGTTTGTAAGGCTTCTGAGGGCAGTTCCACTTCACACTGTCCAATACTGAACGTGTCTCTGTCCCTCATTCTCAGTGTGTCTCCGTGCATCTTGTACAACCCCAATTCCAAAAAAGTTGGGACACTGTGTAAAATGTAAATGCAATGATTTGCAATTCTCATAAACTCATATGATATTCACAATAGAACATAGAAAACATATCAAATGTTTAAACTGAGGAAATGTAACATTTTAAGGGAAAAAAAAAAGTAATTTTGAATTTGATGGTCACAACACTTTATATAAAAAAAATAAATAAATAAAAAGTTTCAGTTTTTCCTTAAAATGGTCCATTTACTTGGTTTAAACATTTGATATGTTTGAGATTTACAAATCATTGCATTCTGTTTGTATTTACATTTTACACAGCCTCCCAACTTTTTTTGGAGTTGGGACTGTAGATAAAAAAAAATAATTTCATATAATTTCACCAATTCACCTTTGAACAAATTCAATCTTTATCTCCTGATCTCTTCTTCAGTGGGTTTTTCTTTCTTCTCATCCTGTTAGTGTGGCGTGTTTTCATTTCTCTTGTTGCACCCTCTTTCTCCTCTTTTCCTTTGTGTGTGTGTGTGTGTGTGTGTGTGTGTGTGTGTGTGTGTGTGTGTGTGTGTATGCGCGTAGTGTCCGTGTACAGTAAGTCAGGCACATAGTAAAACTCCTAAACCTGCTCTGATGGCCACTCTGAAGTTCCCCGTGATGGGGCTGGGCTTCTCACAGCAAGTGAGTCCATGAGCGTGTGTGTGTGTGTGTGTGTGTGTGTGTGTGTGTGTGTGTGTGTGTGTGTGTGTGAGAATGTGTAGGGTTAACAAACAAGAAATGTTGTCTCCAAAACTAACCGATTATTAAAAGCAGCTGTGAATTAATTTTCCAACACTTGCAACGCTTTCCTCTAATTGAATCCCAGTTTAGTGTGAAAAATGGCAGCTGAAAGCTTAAATTCATGACTGACTATTGAGCTATAACAAACTGAAAATTACACACCCATAGAAACAGAAGCCTGCACTAACATCCTCTGATCGTTACATAGATAAAATAAACCTCGGTGGTCTGTTTTCTCTTTCCAGTCTATCACAGATCTGTTTCGAGCAGTGCTGCCATTAGCTTCAGCGTGTTCTATATTGCAGGCTAGTTTCTTGGGGGGTGGGGGTGGGGGGGGAATGATAAACTGTAGGACAGATAAGCAGATGTTATTGCGTGCACTTTTTTTTTTTTTATTTTTTTTTTTTAAACGTGCTTTGATACATGTAGTAACCACTATGCCGTAATGGAGGAGACCCAGAACTCAAGGGTGACAAGCTTTTTAGAGTTTGATTTAGTTTTTATTTTTATGTCTCATTCAATTATTTGCACACTTATAATTGTCTGTAAGTATCCATTGAAGTAATATATTAAAGAGCAACTCCAGCAGGGGGCGTAGTCTGATATCAAATCCGCTGACTGCCCTGGTGTAGATGGGGCTCACCTACAGACAGAAACCCCATTATATTTATTCACCAGTAGAAGCTACACCTATAGAGGTGCAACCAGCGACATTTTTATTCAATTTTAACCTTAATAAGCTGCTTTGTGCTCATTATGCTTATTTTTTCAAGTTAATAAACTTTTTATTTGATCGTTTGCAGTGCTGATGCATGTTTATAGTAATCTGATGCTCCAATACAGACAACTTGCATGATTGATTTTACTTTTTAATGGTGTCCCAGTCGGTTTGAATTGAAAAGCTTTATTTGCAAAATAATTGAAGATTATGGCTCCATTTCTTAATCTGTGTTGGGATCAAACTTCAGCTGATGCAAGGAGTTTTAGTTGATACTCATTGCTGAAGAATAATACTGGGTTGGGCTTAGAGGTGATGACTTGTGTCAAAGCGCTGAATAAAATGCATGTAATGGAATGTTACTGTTTTAAAGTCAGAAAATCTGAATTAAAGATGATTTAATGGGTTTTTATTTTTCACATATACGCACAGTGAAATTCTTTTCTTCGCATACCCCAGCATGTTAGGAGGTTGGGGTCAGAGCACAGGGTCAGCCATGATACAGCACCCCTGGAGCAGAGAGGGTTAAGGGTCCAACAGTGGCAACTTGTCAGTGCTGGGACTTGAACCCCCGACCTTCTGATCAGTAACCCAGAGCCTTAACCACCAAGCCGCCACTGCCCCCTTTTTAAATTTTTTATTTATTTATTTTTTATTAAATGCAGTTTAAGATCTTATTTTTATCATATATTCCATGAAATTAGCGGTTTCTCTTAATTTACGCACTACATTAGGTATCCAGGTACGAGTAGATATGTTAGACTGTTCACATATTAAGTCAAGTGCAAGTCAAAAATACTCACAAACCTCCTTGTGGTTAATTTCCTCCTCTCCTATTTGCCCTGATAACCTAACACTAATGTTTATCCTCTCGCACATTCTCTCTACTCTTCACTCTGCATGTGTTTCAGATCTCTCACTTCCCGTGTGTCTGTGCGTGTGTCTGTGCGTGTGTCTGTGCGTGTGTCTGTGCGTGTGTCTGTGCGTGTGTCTGTGCGTGTGTCTGTGCGTGTGTCTGTGCGTGTGTCTATTCTCCTCATTCAGATATTTTGTTTCACAGTATGAAAATGGAAACTGAAAAATTACTGATTTCTTTCTCTTTTTTGTTTTAGAAAATTGGAAATCCTTTATTAATTTGTTATCCAGTTCCTGGTATGATGTATAACACTGGAGATTGTGAACTAGCGTAGTATTTTGCACCTCTTCTTAATAAGGATGTGACATGGAAATTGATTTAATTGCTTAAAAAAAAGTATCCGTAAATATTGTGACTCATTTAGTCTAATACAGTTTGATTTTCCTGAGGTCATATTTAATTAACAGTGCCTTTATTATGCCAAATCTCAAAATTCTGACCAACACAGTAGTAGGATACTCCGCTCTCTGGGGCATGAACTCCATCTGGAATAAGAAGCATGATGTTAATTTCTGTTGAACATGAATTACTGGATGCTCAAACTGATCTGGTGTTTCTCAGGATTCAGATTAATGTTAGTATTCATCAATCCCAAACTTGTTTGATCTTAATTATAAAGGATTGCACGTTTTCATTCCAGCTCGACAAAAGGCACACGGCACACGACTCATGAGTCGTTTGGAGATAAATTGATTAAGCAGGTGGAATCAGTTGTGGCTCCTGATTGGATGGCGTAAAACCTGCAGTAATATAGTCACTTGTATATAGGCTTGGACTCACCTGATCACGCCTCAGAGTAACACTGAGTGCGATGCAATTTTGGTCCTACTTATAGACACACGAGTAAAAGTGATGACACATTATAAGTAACTTGTATGGGCAAAGAGGTCGAGAGTCATCCTGATTTCTTCTGTTTTTGTGTATATTTCATACTAAATTGTTTCAGAAATGAAAACAAAATCTAACATAAAAACAAAGGCAACCTGAGTAAACTCACAATAGTTTTAAATGATAATGTTCTTTATTGAAGCAACAAAGTTATCCAATAACAACTGGGCCTGTGTAAAAATGTATTTGCCCCCATAGTTACTAATTCCCCAAATCTATGAAACTGCATTCATAATGGTGTTCAGCTGGACTAGATATAACCAGGCCTGATTACTGCAAACCCTGTTCAATCAAATCAACACTTAAATAGAACTTTTTCAACAGCATGAAGTTGGTTAAAAGATCTTACCCAGTAACACACTGTGCCAAAATGGAAAGAAATTCCAGAAATGAGGAGGATGAAGGTGTTTGAAATACATCAGTCTGGGAAGGGTTACAAAGCTATTTTAGAGGCTCTGGGACTCTAAAGAACCACAGTGAGAGATGATGTCTCCAAACGGAAAAACTCTGCACAGTAGTGAACTTTCCCAGAAGTGGCTGACCTTCCAAAATTCCTCCAAGAGCACAGCAACTACTCATCCACGAAGTCACAAAAGACCCAAGGACGACATCAGAGGACCTCTCATCAATAAAGGTCACTGTTCATGACACTGGGTAAAAATGGCATCCATGGAAGAGTGGCGAGGTGAAAATCACTGCTAACCCAGAAGAACATTAAGGCTCGTCTGAATTTTGCCAAAACATCTTGATGGTCCTCAAAGCTTTTGTGAGAATGTTCTGTGGATTGATGAGTGGAAAGTGGAACTGTTTGGAAGACAGGGGTCCCGTTACATCTGGTGTAAACCAAACACCGAATTCCACAAAAAGATCATCATACCTACAGTCAAGCGTGGTGGTGGAAGTGTGATGGTGTGGTTATGCTTTGCTGCTTCAGGGTCTGGGAAACTTGCAATAATTGAGGGAAACATGAATCCTGCTCTCTACCAGAAAATCCTAATGGAGAATGTCCGGTCTTCAGTACATTAGTTTAAACTCAAGCGAAACTGGATTATGCAGCAAGACAATGATCTTGACAATGATCTTGCACAGGAGTAAGTCTGAGTCCTAGAAGTGAGTGAAAGACTGACCTCCAGTTATCGAAGCGTTTGATTTTGCAGTTATTGCTGCTAAAGGTGGTACAACCCGAATAAAATTTTAAGGGGGCAATTTTTCACAATGGTGGTAGGTGTTGGAGAACTTTTTTTGCTTCAATTAAAAAAAAAACTGTATTGTGTGTTTTACTTGGGTTGCATTTGTTAGGGCCAGAGCACCGATGGTGTGAGGACCCTATTGTATCTGCTTTGTTTATTATTTTTCTGCATTCTTTTCTGAAATGAATCACATTTTTGAGGTCCTGAACGTATTCGTAAACTCACAAAACTTTGCATGTGCGTCAGAAGTGGCAAAAATTGACATCTGATACAGTTTTTGGAATTAGTGTGAGAAAATGGCTTGACAGCGGCACACACAAAATTTCAACGATGTGCAAGGCACTACGTTTCGCCTACACATATGAAAATAGGTAGGCACGTGTAACATGGCAATACGTACAAAAATGTCTCTTAGAGCCAAGTCCTAAACCCGACAGGAAGTCAGCCATTTAGATTTTTCTCTTAAATTTTTGCTCAGATTTTGCAATTTCCAGGCCTCGTACTCCTTCTGGAGATTTCATCCGATCATATTCGGTCCGTCTCCTCTAAAGGTCTTGACGATGCTATATTGCTAAGCTTTTGAGTTTTCACTGCATGGGGTGGCTGTGGCGGTCTCACAAAGTTCAATGTTTCACCATGAAACAGGAAGTTGTTATAACTCATACGTACAATGTACAATCTGCTCCAAACTTCACGTTTGATAAAAGTCCCAGCCTGAGTACATTTACATGTCAATATTCAGTTATAGTCATAGCGCCACCAACTGGCAACAGGAAATTATGTTTTACAATTTGATAGACTCCTAACAACATATAAGTGCTTTTAAAAAAAAATTTTAAAAATGGAGTGGCGTTCCCCTGGCAGAACAGCCCCAATGTGCACCAGGGTGAGTGGGCCCATCCATCTTTGCTTGCAGCTTTTATTTTATGTTTTATTTCGTTTGAAGATCTAAAACTATTTAGTATTTCGATATATGATTTCCATTTCCTATTATGAAACAAAATCAAATGGCCAGAATAGATCAGTCTGTTACTTTTCTGTTTGCTCAGATTGGACTTTTGCCACTTTTATGGTCTTAATTTTTTTTATTCATAATGTTTTTAATATTTAGCTGTATTTTCAAATACTAAGTATATTAAAAGTGTAAATTAATTAATGAGCCTTCAGGTTTAACCGAGTAATAAACAAGTAGTGTCTCTCTCGTGCGCTCTTTCCCTCTCATTTTCTCTCTTGCTCTCTATCACTCTCTCTCCCTTGCTTTTGCTTTCATTCAGCTTTGCACTTCTCGTCTGTCATATCAGACTCCTCTCCTCGGGCCAGTAGATTTGTGCCATCCTACTAACTGCACTGCTGCTGCCCACCCACACCAGGTACCACAGTAGCACACACACACACACACACACACACACGCATACCCACCCCTACTCACGTAAGCAGGTCAGAGTGTTTATTCACACAGTGTTCTAGTTTAGTCAACTAGAACAGTCACAGTAAAATTCTTGCATTAGTGTTTGTATGACTGGTTATTTGCTTAATAAATTAAATCAGCTGAAACAAAAATTGCTTTATAACTAGTTTTTAAATTTCATCATCTATAATGGCACAATGATAATTCACACTGTGGGGAAAATGGGAGAATATTATCCACATGCTAAAACCTCTTATGAAGTTGAACCCTGTCTGTTTGTTATGGATGGGAGATCCATCAACATCCCACAACACATGCTATTGTTGATGACAGAAATCTCAAGCTAGCCAGACTACTATTACTTGCTAGAGTGTCTGGTACTTTTTTCTCAACATATGTGGCGAATCATTTACTTTCAATTTGACTACAATTTTTACTCCTTATTAACTGATTCAAACAAAGATCTATGTGTTGTAAAGACTGGATTCCGTGCCCCTGTATTAGTCCAATGACTAGATTGCACTCCAAAAACATCATCGTGTTGCAGAGTTCAAAAGTTTGTTTTTTCCCGACTGGTATGATGCATGAAAGTTATAAGAATCGGTCTGATTGTGACTTTAAAGATTCTGAAGGTTGTAGCCAAAAAGTGTACAAAAGATATCAGATGGCCTGTGAGTGGAACATCTGGTGTTCAGGTATAAACAAAGTGAGTATGACACTTGTAGATTATCTCTACAGATTGCTGTTCCGGGGAAAGAAGGTGGAGTCCCGCAGGTGCTGGTTCAGCCCAGTCATGGCACTCAAGCAGACCATGGGCGTGTCCCGTCCTGCCCCTCAGCAGACACACCCCATCCTCCGCCCTCCAACTGCAGCAGGTAAAGGCATTTTACTTGACTTTGTTTTGAGGTAGTCCTTTCTTTGAAATATTTTCTTGTAATAGATATTTAATTGTATAAAGTAATATAGTAATTTACTGTGTTTATTTAATTTAATATGCAGCCAAATGTAATGGCTGTTGGAATAGGTATTTTCACAGTTTTTTTTTTGTGTGTGTGTGTGTGTGTGTGTGTGTGTGTGTGTGTGTGTGTGTGTGTGTGTGTGTGTGTGTGTAGTGGTGATACAGATGTGTTGTTGAGAAGTGAAGGGAAGAGTGTGTCCCCTTCAGATGCCCCCGAGACAACCTTCACCAGGAAAGTGGGAGCCTTCGTCAACAAACCCACCACACAGGTGAGAACACAGCTGCACAAATAATTCAGAAATCACGTGGGGAGATTGCGTAAACCGCCTACTTTGTGATTTGTGCAGGTGACCACTGCCAGTCTGGATCTGCCGTTTGCTGCATTTGCTCCCAGAGGTTATGACCTGGAGGAGAACGACCCGATGGTACAAACACGATGTGAACAAACGCACGAATGCCCACACAGGCTTGGCCATGTGATCAGCAGTCGGTCATCACCTCTAACTGATTTAAAACTAAACATCAAAGCATTGGTTCTCCATCTGGAACAGGAAAGATGGCATAATCCTGCCTCATCTCTTATTCTTGTTTATATTACTATTATTTAAGACAAATCTAAGATGTTTTTGATGGTTTAAGATCAATGTTTTCAACCAAATCAGAGTGTTTCTATAGTTGCAAACAAAATTATTCAGCCCCCATTGCAAATCATGTTTATTGTAGAAATTTACAAACAGTTCAGCTGTTTGAAATGAACAAATCAAACAAAAGCAAGTGAAATAGTTCAACACAACGAATGCTTCAAGTGGTTTCTCCAAATTCAACTGAAAATGCAACTTATAATGACTTCTCCAGTTTCATAATTATTCAACCTGTTCACGGTAAGCCTCTTTAGTACCCAGTAGATCACCTTTTTGCTGTTATGACCTGCTGCAAATGAGATGCAGAGCCAGACACCAGCTTCTAGCAGTGTTCCTGAGGAATCTTAACCCATTCCTCATGAGCAATGGCCTCCAGTTCAGTAATATTCTTGGGTTTGTGTGCTGCAACCGCCTTCTTCAAATCCCCCCAGAGATTTTCTATGGGGTTCAAGTCAGGTGACTGTGATGGCCCTGTAGAATCTTCCAGGAATTCTTCTGCAACCAAGCCTTGGTGGAATTTAAGGTATGCTTGGGATCATTGTCCTGTTGGAAGGTCCATGACATTTTCTCCGATACAACTTTTCACGATAGCTTCTTTTTTTTTTTTTTTTTTTTTTTCTTTTTTTTTTTCTTTTTTTTTTTTGCCCCGTCCAGGTATTTCATGTATTGCTACCCCTAGATAGATCAGATATTTCACGTGTTCCAGCTCAGGCACACCTGAAGCCCTTGATTAGTTGTGCTGGAGATAACACCTGTTTTGCATATGTGTGCTGTTGTGAGGGATTTTGTTCAGGGGGTTGGATAATTTTGAAACTGGAGAAGTCATTGTCAGTTGCATTTTCAGTTGAATTTGGGGAAACCACTTGAAGCATTTGTTGTGTTGAACTGTTTCTTTTGCTTTTTGTTTGATTTGTTCATTTAAAACGGCTGAAAGTCTCTAACTTTGGACAATAAACCTGATTTGCAACGGGGGTTGAATAATTTTGATTGCAGCTACATACATACACAGGTTGGCGGTACTTCCTGGTGGATAACTCGCATCAGCAGCGAGCGTAGCATAGTTTTAAAGTTTGAAGTAGTGATAAGAGACTGAATGAAAACATTGTTGATATAACAGTGAAATCATCCTGTCTTTGGGGCTGTGGTGTGCACTGTACTCCAGTACACAGCTGATTAGGTTTAAATTCATAGAGTTTTTGCCAGCTTTGTGTGATATCTTGTTGACTCTGCTCTATCAACCTCATCCTTCCATTTTACAGAAAACCGATCTGTTAAATTCGAGTCTATCTCCATTAAACTAATAAGACATGTCCATATCTTGCTTTATTCACATTTGAGCTTCTGCTGCTGCCTGTTGCTTGCACACGCTTTGTTTAACAAGCTTAACCGTCCAAAATTGCTGCGTTCATCTACACGAGACGCTCAGTACTATTTAAATAACTTAAGCATTGATTTTTCATTACCTACTTTAACACCCACGGTCCTGTTAATTGATGCAAGTGAAAGTGATCAAGTATTCCCTTTGGGATCAATAAATTGTTATCTTTTCTTTAACATGGATTGGAATACATGTGGTGGAATACCAGTTTGCTAATATCAATGATAACGACATTTTGGGCAACTAAAACTGTGAATATTTAGAAGTATGAAATCGCTCAATATTTGGTACTTGGTATGTTGATATTTAATCACAAGATCACAGAAAGCATTCACGTATTTTTTCCAGTATATTGCTTATATCAATGCAGCGCTATCCGTGTTCTCCATCCAGAAGGAAGTTTGTTGCTGAGGCATAACAATGATTTGGCCTTCATTCATAGCTGGCATGGGTCAGTTGCTAAATACACAATATGAGATTTAAAGGCATTTTGTGTGTGTGTGTGTGTGTGTGTGTGTGTGTGTGTGTGTGTGTGTGTGTGTGTGTGTGTGTGTGTGTGTGTGTGTGTGTGTGTGTGTGTGTGTTCAGGTACAGCCGCCAGCATCACCCACCCCCTCCTCTCCATTACAAGACAGTCTTCACTCACAGAGCTCCAGCCAGAGTGGAGGCCAAGCACAAGACGATTTTGTCATGGTTGATTTTGTAAGTAACTCACTTTAGAAAAAACCTTCCACACATGAGATGTATTAGTAACACTTGGGTATGTCTTGTAGAAATACATTTAGATTTACAAAAGACTTAAAGCCTGTACTGTATTCTAAACACAATCATGGCGTCTCTCCTCGAGGGTGATATTACTCCAGTCCCCTTGTATTTTTAAATATACTTCAAAAAATATATAGACTTTGAACACCCTTCATGAGCTAATGCAAAGGTAAGTTGATGTTTGGTCCAGGAGGCATTGGTAAATGATTTATTGATTGATTTGATTTTACAAAAAAAACAAAAAAACAACTGGAAGTACAAAGACAGTGATCATCCTGCACAAAAGTGTAACCCCCCCCCCCCCCCCCCCACCCCACCCCACCCCCCGGCTCTTAATGTATGGTGTTGCCTTCTTGAGCATCAGTGAATGTTTGCACCTTTTGTAATAGTCGTGTACGAGTCTCTCAGTCGTCCTCAGTGTGAAAAGATGGATCTCAACATCATATAGAGACTGCTGGAACTGTTGGCACTGTTGTGTCAAATATGCAGAATATGATGGAAAAGTAAAGAATGTGCAGGAACTGGAGGATTTCTCTGAAGAACAGCGGGCAGTTTAACTGCTCAGGACAAACAAGGGACTAATGAACAACTCTCACAGAACATACACACAGTCACTGATCATCCAGGTAACGACACACAGGTTTAAGAATCAAGGGTGTGTCCTGTAAACTCAGGACTATGATCCTTTTTATTTTGTTAACAGTATTAAGATTTAGCTGATCATGCTTTTTGGGGCACAATTGTAGATAGTGTTGTATGTTGCCATGATAAAACACAGACTGACTGTGTAGTACGTGGAGTAACCATTTCAGTGTAATGAACTATTGCTAGAGGTGGAATTTTATGCAGTGAACACAGACAAGTGGAGTGATTGTTCAACAAGTGGAATGTACCAGTGCTGTAATAGTAAATACAGTCCGTACAGGATTTCAGAGTTTTCTTGTGATTGTTGCGGCCAAAAATGCTGGATTTTGCTGCGGTTATTTAAAAAAAAAATTCTTTTTTTTGCGGAAAACTACTTGACTTGGTGAAACTGCACTTGCATGAAATTGTCCTTCACAGTGTTGTTTGTTGGTAAATGAGACATTTTAGCTGTACTCGTGATCATCGCATGTGAATCGAAGAGGGATTTGACCAAATGTGCATTATGATGCATCACATGACCTGTCTTGGCCCAATTCTGGGGTAATTTAGAAAAATTCCAGCTCCTCCGAATATTGTGGCATTTCCTTGATTTTTTTTTTTGTTTTTTTTTTTGTTTGTTTTTTTTTTTTTGGGTGCTAATTTCTGGCAAAATCCTGGTGGGATTTGTACATATCAGCTCTCTTGGAACGCCACTTTTCCAGTCACATTACTGGACTGGAACTGTTGTATTATAATATTTTAGAGCCATGAGTTCAACAGTTCTGAACTGGTATTGTGTTGGACTCTCAGCAAATCAATCCACCCTAGAGAACCTGATGCAGTGAAATTAGAAATCAAATGTGAGATATGGACTTTATACAGTCCCTACAGGATTCTGTGACTTTGCGGTCGAAAAAATGAAAATCAAAATTGAGCAAACGCTGCAGTATTCAGAGGAGCTTGCCATTTTTCAAAATTACTGCAGATTTTGTGAAGATTTGGGTCACGTGACGTCATCACAACGTGCATTCAGCCAAAGCCCTCTTCAATTCATGTGCGTCGAACATGAGTACAATGAAAAGGTCTCATTTACCAACAAACATCACTGCGAAAGACCACGCAGAGCAATTCTGTGATTGCAATTTCACTAATTCAGGTAGTCTTTTGCAAAAAAGCACAAAAATCTAAGTTGCATCACAAATTTTGAAAAAAGCCAAAGCAAAATCCAGCATTTTTTGGCCGCAACAATCACAAAAATCTCGTGAAATCCTGTACGGACTGATTATAGTTTTATCTTTGACCTTTATACGTAAAAGTCGTTTTGTTTGCTTTGCAGAAACCAGCGTTCTCTAAGGACGACCTCCTCCCGATGGACCTGGGCACTTTTTACCGAGAGTTTCAGAATCCTCCCCAACTCACAAGCCTTTCCATCGATGTCAGTGCGCAGTCTATGGCTGAGGACTTGGTGAGGAAGACATTAGGACTGATTAAAGCTCATCTCAGCATAATTGTGAACACAGAATAATTACCATAACGTTGAATGGGAGTCTTTTATCAACTGTGCATTTCCTTGCATGGCTAATAAAGGACTTGTGTCCTAAATGTCCTGTTTGTCTACAGAGCTTATCCAAATAACGGTATGTTTTATTCTCCAGGACTCTCTGCCAGAGAAGCTGGCCATCTACGAGAAGAACATTGATGAGTTCGATGCATTTGTGGACACACTACAGTAGATCACAACTGAATCAGAATACTCTTAAGAAAGTCTTTCTTTTTTTCTTTTTCTTTTCTTTCCTTTTCTTTCCACATTATATGGCTGATTGCTTTGGGGTTTCCTGCTCATCTGATGTTTATTGCCTACGTTTAAGCCATCTGCTGTAATATTTAAAGCTCTTTTCTTTGCATTCACTTCCTGATATTCTTGAGCATGATTCCAGCCTGGACTTTTGTGATGTTTTAGGTAAATAGTTAATAGTAAAAAAAAAACAAAAAAAACACAAAGCCAGTAGTTTTTAAAACATGTTCATCTGGGTTGTCTACTATTGGGATTTACTTTTTTCTTTGTCCATCAAAAACCCATTTAGCTTCTTGACAAACCCAAAATGTCTCTGGAGAACCCATGGAAGATCAGACCCTGAACATTGTAGATCCTTTTGTGTCGGATTACTTCAGAGTTGTGTTTGAAAGGTGGGGTTGGTGTGGAAGGACCTTGGCAGGCCCAAATGATTGTGATAAATGTATATAGTGCATACTTCTTATTTAATTCTATAGAGTACTGCCAAGAGCTAGAAGCCCACACCCATCTGATATGATCTGCATTAATCTCAGTGGTTGAATCACAACAATCCTTCCTTTACTAGCATTTACACCATGCTTAAGAAGAAGCCAAAAACAAAAAAAAAAGCTTAACTCCATCCAGTTAGACTCATGAATAGCATCAGACCTGTGACCTGTCCAATGGAGAGGAAGCGTTTGCTGGAAGACTAGCCTTGTATCTAATTCTGAGTAGTTATGCGAAGAGAACTACTAGGGATGCATCTGTACCAATACTGGGAACAGCCCAATACCGTGCTCATTTACTCGTACTCAAAAATAATCTGATAAAACACTCAATACCACATGATACACTAGACTTGCATCATATAGAATGTTGTGTTAATGAACTGATCATCCAAAATGACAGCGAACTTGGACTATATCATGATTCGCAATCAAAATAAAGCGGGCTACAACCTGTGATCTGTGAAAATTTCTACAGCATCTTACAATACATGAAACTTGGTAAAAAAAAAAAAAAACATCTTAAAAACAGAGTTAATAAAGTCCCATGATGTCCCTGATTGCTTATTAATAAGTAGGTGTTGTATTGAGTACTAAAAGAAACATGTACTCGTACTTAGTCTGGAAGAAGTTAAAGAAAAGTATTTATGCATCTCTACATTACAATGAGAAAAGATCTCAAGAGGAATGTTTTTCATTTACCTCCACTTCATCTACCAAACTTTAGTATGCTCAGAGCACAAAGGAATGCCATGCATTTATGCTCTCTGCTCCCAACACGTTAATGACCACATGGATGTTCTCCTGAATAATTCCTTGCTGATATTTTTAATATTTAAGAATTTGCTTGATGCATGTATAAATTTTATTCTTGATTCAAGAATCCTTATCCACTGTGATCATACTATTTCAAAACTTCTACTAAACCCGACAGCATAGTCTAGTTCAGCACTGCTCACATTACTCATTGTATAGTGTTACCGTGTTACAGTTGGTGTTTTAAGAGCTTTTCTCTTTGTCCCCTGGAGCTCTGTTCCTTGGCATGTACATGTGTGCAATAAACTGGTTTATTTCAAAAGGTTCCCGAGCATTTCTCAGACATGTCGTTTTTGTAGTACATACAATTGAGTGCAAAAAGTTCTCACCCCCCTGGTTTTTCAAAGGAAAATTTGAAAATGTAAAAAAGTTAACTTCTAACATATCAAAGAATACAATTTTAAAAAATTAAATGCGGGTCTATGAAACATGAGAAAAAGTCAACAGAAAAATACAGGGTGTCCCAAAAGTCTCCATACACAGGGGACTAGGTTTGCCAGCACCACATCAGTTCCTTCTTCAGTGGATGTTGGTGGATGTCTGCTTCTCGGTCGGTCTGCAACACTTCCAGTCTTTCAATTTGTTAATAAGTTTGGCAACAGTGTTGTGTGTGATGTGACTTACCGTGTTTCCTGGTAAAGTCCATCGCAACCTTGTAACAGCTTCTCGATCCAGCGGTGAGACTAATTTAAATACTTTCTTATTAGCTTCTTTTGTCATTCAAGGCATTCTTAAAGGCAGTCTGAAAAAAAAGCTATACAGTGGGGAAAATAAGTATTGGATTTTCTTCAGTAAATTTATTTCCAATGAGGTTATTCACATGAAATTTTCACCAGACATCAGTATTAACTCAAGAAATCCAGAAATATAAAGAATTCACAACATTAACGTCCATAAATAAAGTTATGTGTAATAAAGTGGAATGACACACAGAACTGCTTTTTATTAGCGTGTTCAATACTTTTTTTCCTCTGTGTGTGTGCGTGTGTGTGTGTTTATATATATATATATATATATATATATATATATATATATATATATATATATATACACACACACAAACAAAATTTGGAGATCTTTTTAAATCCCTTGCCAGACTCATAGTCATAATGACACCACACACCTCAATAGCAAAGGGGACACCAGACACTAGATATGAGAGGGGTATAAAGAAGACCGGTTCCTCCTGCACTCCCTAAGCAGGTTCTAATCACTGGAACCCAATCTTCAACACCTGATTCTAATTTTATGGATTTGAAAGTGTGATAAATATAGGGGTGTACTTACCTTTTCCATGTGACCGATCTGTTTTTTGTTCATTTAAATTGTGATAATTACTACAAAATGTCAATTTTATGCATCATTTGATGGATTTTTATGGATTTTTATAATTTTATTCATTTTATCATTTTATTGTCCCAATATGTAAAAAACAAAACAAAAAAAAAAGGCCCCAAAATTTCCATGGGGTGTGCTCATATTTTCACATGATACATAATTATATGTAGTGAGTGAGTTAAAGTAGTGAGTGTACAGCTTGTATAACTGTAAATCTGCTGTCCCCTCAAAATAACTCAACACAGCCATTATTGTCTAAACCGCTGGCAACAAAAGTGTGTACACCCCTAAGTGAAAATGTCCAAATTGGGCCCAATTAGCCATTTCCCCTCCCCGGTGTCATGTGACTTGTTAGTGTTACAAGGTCTCAGGTGTGAATGGGGAGCAGCATGTTAAATTTGGTGTCATCGCTCTCACACTCCCTCATACTGGTCACTGGAAGTTCAACATGGCACCTTGTGGCAAAGAACTCTGAGGATCTGAAAAAAAGAATTGTTGCTCTACATAAAGATGGCTTAGGCTATAAGAAGATTGTCAAGAGCCTGACACTGAGCTGCAGCACGGTGGCCAAGACCACACAGCTAGTTAACAGGACAGGTTCCACTCAGAACAGGCCTCGCCATGGTCGACCAAAGAAGTTGAGTGCACGTGCTCAGCGTCATATCCAGAGGCTGTCTTTGGGAAATAGACGTACGAGTGCTGCCAGCGGTTGCTGCCATTGCTGCAGAGGTTGAAGGGGTGGGAGGTCAGCCTGTCAATGCTCAGACCATACGCTGCTAACTGCATCAAATTGGTCTGCATGGCTGTCGTCCCAGAAGGAAGCCTCTTCTAAAGATGATGCACAAGAAAGCCCGCAAACAGTTTGCTGAAGACAAGCAGACTAAGGACATGGATTACTGGAATCACGTCCTGTGGTCTGATGAGACCAAGATAAACTTATCTGGTTCAATTTGTCTTTGTACTCCTCACCTGGTTGCCGCCACACACTCTTGACACCATCTGAACCAGATAAGTTCTGGTTCACGCTCTGAGGCGCTTGTGCTAAACCACTACTATATATATGAAACGCAGAGCATGACATAATTCTGTGTACCGATAAGAAGCAGTTTGAGGCAGTTCAAACAGGCTTTGTTTCAGGGTCTTAGAAGATGTGCAGACAAACCTTGAACAGAAGAACATGTTTGTGTCGTAGAAGCGATTATTGACCCAGGCGAACAGTAACTGGAAAGTGTTTCTTTCTGGATTTTTTAGTTGAAACTAGTTTTATCACCGATTGTCAGATAGAAGCTGTAACTCTGCTTCCTTGTTGCTATGAGCTGTATACCCATTGCTAGATTAAACAAATTCCGGTATTCAGATTCAGTTTCGCTCTGGAATCGCTCGTTCACGCGACTACTCTTTGTGTTGCTAATTAAAGAGGCGTGTTCAGCTGAAATACATCAGTATTTATTAATTAAGAAATGCTGAGGCGGAAGCGTCAGTCCTTGTTGTGTGAAGACCGAGCTCGGTTAAAGACCTGCGAGTCTACCTGCGCGAGTCCACCGAGCAAGGACACCACACATGCTGCTATGTATACTTTTTTTTCTTCTCCCTTTTTTCCTTTTGCTGTTACCTGTTTACACACACTAACATGTGTCATCAGTATATCCCTGTTATTTGCCACAGGCGCAGACCATGGCATTCTCCCAGAAACCTATGCAACTTGGACAACCTACGCTCTCTGAATGTGGCCTCTGCAGGTTCCCTCTCATTCTCAGTCGGACTTTGGAACTGCCAGTCTGCTGTCAACAAGGCAGATTTCATTCCTGCTTTTGCAACCCACTCCAACCTCAGTGTGCTGGCTCTGACTGAGACCTGGATCCATGCCGAGAACATTACCACACCAGCTGCCCTGGCCTCCAACTTCAACTTATCCCATACCTCACGCCCCAACAGACGAGGGGGTGGTACAGGTTTGCTTCTCTCCAAAACATGGAAATTTACCTGTCTTTCTCCCTCTTGCTCATATACTTCCTTTGAATTTCATGCTGTTACAGTCACTGACCCTGCCAAAATGCACTTTCTTGTTGTTTACCGTCCTCCGGGTCAACTGGGGAAGTTCATTGATGAATTTAACACGCTACTGTCCACCATCCCAGATGATAGAGCTCCTCTTCTGGTCCTGGGTGATTTCAACATTCATTTAGACAAGCCACATGCAGCTGACTTTCTTGCTCTCCTTCCCACATTTGACCTCAAGCAGCTCACCACACCAGCAACCCACAAAGCCGGCAAACAGCTTGACCTCATCCTCACACGTAATTGCACCACACATAATCTTCTCATTACTCCTCTCCACAACTCTGACCATTTCTTTATCCAGTTCTCTATTTCTCTCCCCTCACCCCCTTCACTGTCTCCTCCCTCTACCTCTTTTCGTCGCAATTTTCGCTCCCTTTCCCCCTCACATTTCTCCTCCGTTGTTACAACCTCACTTCCTTCCAATAGCCACCTTTCCTCACTTGACTTAAACACCGCAACAGACATGCTATGTTCCACTCTGACATCTTCTCTTGACAGCATATGCCCCCTAACCTCCAGACCTGCTCACACATCACCCTCTAGTCCTTGGCTCTCAGAAGCTCTGTGTAACAACCGAGCCAAACTAAGAGCATCTGAAAGGAAATGGCGCAAATCAAACAACCCAAATGACCTAACCAATTACCAGACACTACTCTCCTCTTTGTCCAATAGCATCTCCACTGCTAAAGCCACATACTACCAAGAGAAGATTGGTAGTTCTCCCAACACCCGCATTCTCTTCAAAACCTTTTCCGCTCTTCTCTGTCCCCCTCCTCCCCCTTCCCCTACCTCTCTCACTGCAGATGACTTTGCCACTTTCTTTTCCAACAAGGTTACATCAATCAGGAACCAGTTCTCAACCCCAGACATGCATAGACCGGCTCCTCCTCCATGTAACTCCCAACTGACTTCCTTCTCTCCTCTCTCAGAGACTGATGTCTCTAAACTCCTCCTCTCTAGCCGTCCCACAACCTGTCCTCTTGACCCTATCCCTTCTCACCTTCTTCAGTCCATCTCTCCCACACTATTACCTGCACTCACACACATCTTTAACACATCCCTCTCTACTGGCACATACCCTACCTCATTTAAGCAGGCCCGGGTTACCCCACTGCTTAAAAAACCATCACATAACCCTGCTGTATTTGACAACTACAGACCTGTTTCCCTCCTGCCTTTTCTTTCCAAAACTCTTGAAAGAGCCGTTTTTAATCAGCTCTCCAATTTTCTCAAACAGAACAACCTCCTGGACACCAAGCAGTCCGGCTTCAAGAGCAACCACTCCACGGAGACTGCTCTGCTTTCCGTCACTGAAGCCTTACGACTAGCAAGAGCAACCTCTAGATCATCTGTCCTCATCCTACTTGACCTCTCTGCTGCTTTCGACACTGAACCATCAGATCCTCCTGTCAACTCTCTCCAGCCTGGGCATCACTGGAACGGTTCTGCGCTGGGTGGAATCCTATCTCTCTGACAGATCCTTCAAGGTATCATGGAGAGGAGGTATCTCTGAAACTCAGCAACTCACAACTGGCATTCCACGGGGGTCAGTTCTGGGTCCACTATTCTTTTCTATCTACACTACATCTCTAGGGCAGGTGATTGAGTCTCATGGCTTCTCATATCATTGCTATGCTGATGACACCCAGCTCTATTTGTCCTTCCAGCCTGACGATCCATCTGTCTCTGCACACATCTCTGCTTGCCTGTCGGACATCTCGGTCTGGATGAGGGAACACCATCTTAAGCTTAACCTGGCAAAATCTGAGCTTCTTGTCATCCCAGTCTGTCCCTCAATCAACCACAACCTCACTGTACAGCTCAGCTCACTCACACTCATGCCAACCAGGATGGCCAGGAACCTTGGGGTGATTCTTGATGACTGCTTGACCTTTACAGACCACATCTCAACAACTGCAAGGTCCTGTAGGTTCATCCTGTACAACATCAAGAAAATCCGACCCTACCTTACCGAACAGGCTACACAGCTACTAGTCCAGGCTCTTATCTCTAAACTGGACTATTGCAACTCACTGCTTTCAGGCCTCGCAGCCAGCTCCATCAAACCCCTTCAGATGATTCAGAATGCTGCAGCGCGCCTCGTCTTCAACCAGCCCAAGAGAACCCATGTCACAACCCTCTTCATCTCCCTCCACTGGCTTCCTGTAGCTGCCCCCATCAAATTCAAGGCCTTGATGCTCACCTACAAGACCTTGTCAGGAACAGCACCCTCCTACCTCAACTCTCTCCTGAAGGCCTATGTTCCATCACAGAATCTGCGATCGATTAGCGACCGACGTTTAGTAGTTCCCACTCAGCGTGGCACAAGGTCCCTTTCCAGAACCTTCACACTAACTGTTCCTCAGTGGTGGAATGAACTTCCAATCTCAATCCGGACCGCAGAATCTCTCACCATCTTCAAAAAACAGCTAAAGACCCTCCTCTTCCGTGAACAACTAACTAACTCATTTAAAAAATAAAAAAAAATTTTTTTTAAAAACCATTATATATATTTGCACTTTCCACCTCTACTCTGTGCACTTTGCTTCTTCTGGAATTTATGGATCTTGTATAGTAGCAGACCGCCTGTGTTCAATGATAGAATAACCATTATGTGTCTACGTGACGAGGGGACATATGACATTGTGTGGGTAGCACTGTTGGCAATGATTCTTATGACCAAAGGTGATACAGAACGGTTTACAGAGTTTATGCCAATATCTTGACATATGGGCTTTTAACTACTAATTGTGGTCCAATCTGCAGCAATAGTCTACTAAAGAACTTCGCGGGTTTATGTGGGACCTATAGAAATCACGTCACCGTAGGCATTTAGTATCTTCACCACGATCAGCTAAATACCAAATTTGGATAAAAGTGTGTGCGTCATGCACTCTTTCTGCCGCAACATCGTGATTGATCAATAAGTCTTCCACCCAATAAACTCCAATATCGCGCTTTGGTTTATCTTTCCAGCTTAAGGGTCTACCCCCGGACCCCCAGTGTTGTCGGGAATGGTCCCAGTGATTTGTGAGTTTATTTCTATGACAGGGTTTACTAACACATACCACCTATACCAGGAGAAGGGTGCACGATTAGGAATAGGTTTGTAGGTCTGTGGTCAGGGAGCTTTGGGGCATAAGAGGTGAGGTAGCAAAGTCACGTTGTCTAACCTCTGTCCTGGTCACGTGGCTATATAGTACACACTAATGAAGTTCAGTCGTCCTAAGAGTACAGTTTCCGTGTCGTCAACATTTTCTCCAAAAACTACATGTCCATGATTTCACAGGCTACTAGATACTATTTGGTGTCTTATGTTGTGTAACTACAAGGAAC
This sequence comes from Ictalurus punctatus, assembly GCF_001660625.3. Taxonomy (NCBI): domain Eukaryota; kingdom Metazoa; phylum Chordata; class Actinopteri; order Siluriformes; family Ictaluridae; genus Ictalurus; species Ictalurus punctatus. The sequence goes on along the minus strand of NC_030442.2, from coordinate 5,657,046 downwards.
TGGTATGAGAATGTGTGTTTGAATGCAGTGTGTCATGTGTGTGGGTGTGTACATGCAGATCGTCGCACGCGAGCGTCGGTCCTCCTAGAGGCCTCTTGATAGAGAATCACTTTCTAGTCCTCCTGTTACAGTCCCATCTTCTCCAGCTCATTGCTCAGCTATGGAACTCTCCTACAGTGGCTGGCATGCATCCACATGACTATCTGGCTGACCTTTACCACAGAGTGAGTGACACAAAGGATCTAGAATGGCCCCGACCACTGTGGCTTGTTCCACCTGGTCCTGCGGAAGTCCTTGATCATGATCCACTCTCCGGGCTTCAGATCATGCAGCAGGCCCGTGGCTGGAGCTGGAAATGCTGCCTTTAACTGCTTATGGTTAGAGTGCAGAGCAGACGACAGGGTTGCACAGTAATTTAACATTGCATCATCACATGCTGCAGCGTCAGGAAGAGGAGCTGTCACAGGTCCAATTCCTGTGTGTCTCCCAAACAGTATCCCAAAGGAGCTAAGCCCATCCTAAGCCTGCTTCAGAACAGCATTTGCTCAATCTGTTTTTTAGTGTTCCATTTTCTCTCTCTACTCCCTCACAACTAGCTGGATGATATGCACAGTGCTGCTTTAAGTCAATACCCAAATATTCACCCACCTACTTAAGGGCATGGCTCATAAACGGTGTGACATTATCACTGTTTTGTCCTGTTTGGATGTAGGGACATGGTCTTCTCTACCTTCAAAACTCAACCCACGTTATGAGTTGCGCAAACAGCATGAACAATTTTTTTTGAGTAATTAGAGAAACCAATGCTTTACCACAGCTATCATTCCCCCATTTGACGCATGGTCCCTGCCATGCGCCAACATTGAAGACAAGGACAGCCCTGGCGGCTCCGCTAAACTCCGTCAACAACCGTTCAGCCTGCTTTGCGCCACACAACCTTTTCCTCATCTGCGTAGCTCATGCTTGGAGGTCTGAAAGCTGTACAGAAGGAGTGATTATTTTCTTTTGAGTTTTGGAACCATATATGCAGCTGCTTGCTTTGCTGCACTGTCCGCTCGAGCATTTCCTAGGAAAACAGGGTCTAATTTGTTAGTGTGTGCATTACATTTGAATACTGCAATAGTTTTGGGAAGTAGGACTGCATCCAGCAGCTCAGAGACTAGTTTGTGGTGGGCTATGTGTGTTCCTGAATTTGTCAGGAAGTTCCTGTGTCTCCAAATTGTTCTAAAATCATGTACTACCCCAAAGGCATATCTACTGTCTGTGTAGATATTTACTGACTGTCCCTCAGCATGTCTTCATGCCTCTATTAGGGCGTACAGTTCAGCTGCTTGTGCTGAAAAGTTTGAGGGGAGACTTGACTTGACAGACCGTCTCGTTTGCGGTTACTACTGCATAGCCAACTCGATTTTTACCTGTCTCTTGGTCACGTGACGCTGATCCATCCACAAAAAGGATCAGATCTGGGTTTTCCAGTGGAACATCCTTCAGGTCAACTCTAGGGGAGCAGAGCTCGTCAGTCAGTACAACACAATCATGTAGTTCCCCGTCTTCCTCTGTTGGAAGGAGAGTAGCAGGGTTAAGGAGAGTACATTGTTTTATAGTGACATTTGGCATATCTAGTAGAACTGTGTTATAGCGCAGCCACTGATTGGTGGACAGGTGTGAGGTTCAAGCATTACACTCATCAAGCATGACAAGCATCAACACATCATGTGGAACCAAGAGGTTCAATTCTGGGTAACCTGCCAGGTTTCTGGATGCCACCACAGCTTTCTCTGCTGTTGCTATTGCATGTACACATGGGGGAAACTGCAGCGACTGGATCCAACTTACCTGAGAAGGAGCTGTCCAACCTGTCGCATATGCCAGCTCTCTGAGTGGTGCTTCTAGAATGGAATAGTTTAGAATGAAAGTTCTGCGATACAAACACATACCTAGGATAGAGAGAACTTGTTTCTTTATGAGAGGCTTGGGAATCTTCTGGATTGCAGATACTCTTTCAGCGGAGAGTTTCTTTCCCTTTGCAGAAATGTCATGCCCTAGAAATCTCACTTCTTGTTGTATATGCTGACATTTTGGCTTTTTGTCCCTCCTTAACGAGATGTTGCAACAATTTAACGGTGTCAGTTTCACACTGTGCCTTGGAGAAAGCGTTAAAGGTGCTAAGCTGTCCTTTAGCATTTGGTTGTATATCATTGATGACTCACAATACCCCTAACACAAGCGAGTGAAAGTGTAAGGACGTCCGTCAAATATGAATGCAAACTGAAACTGTTTTTATCAAGAGATATACTGAAAAATGCATTAGCTAAATATATGACTGAAAACCATTCGCTATTTGCTGGAACCTGGCTTAATGTAGTGTAAGAATTTGGCACATCTGGAGCGCTCGGTTTTACTGCTGTATTAACCGCTTGCAAATCTTGTACAAATCTCCATTCATTAGGTTCTAGGTTTTTTTTTTTGCTTCTCACACTGGAAATATTGGAGTGCACACTGACGAATCAGGACAGGGAACAATGAACCCTGCTCTTAGTAGTGAATTAAATACTGGCCTAATTCCCTCAATAGCTTTTGGTTTAAGAGGGTATTGAGATTGTCTGGGCCTAAAGTCAGATTGTGCACTTCTAATCAGGCCTACGTCATGTTTCCCTTGGGCGCACAGCCCAAGAGGCACCTTCTTCAAATGTGGGTGTATCTCTAGGGGTGTGGGGCTTGTCTCAAGGTTCAGAAACATTCCCTTGTCATGACATATTACATCCAGGTTAACCTTGCTCATTTCCTGAAAGAATTTTTTATAGACTCCTAGCGTTGGGCTGTACCACGTTGGAGGTGGGTTTCTGTTCCCAATCTGTAATTTTCCCAATCTCACATAATCTGACCCACAGTCCTCACGTCTTTCCACTGTTTGTTCTTTATTTTAGCTAATGCGACATGGGGTGCTGATTCTGGGACAAAAAATATATGCGACTGCGTGTCATTCAATTTGACTGAATATGCACGAAATTTGCCACACCAATATAGGTACAGCTCTTCACTTTCTGGTATATCCATAAACCATTCTTTCTCAAAATTAAAGTCTCTTCCTTCATGCACTTGCGCTGTGCAATGAAGGGCAGAGGGCAGCATAAAATCAACATAGTTGTCGTTCATCTTATCATGTGCCAACGTCAACAAACGAGCACAGGCTCTAGGCTTGTTATGCATGGACCATTGATAAACACAGAGCACTGTTTCTCAAACAAATGGAGTTCCCAAGATGAGTCATCAGTTATTGTTACTCCCTGAGGTGAGGACATAATGTGTGTTTTACAGTTAAATTTTAAGTCCCTGCCCAGCAGATTGACTGGACATGAACACGAAATTAGGAATTGATGGGTTACTCTTTTCCCATTTTCACATTCACAAACTAGCGTTTCAGAGAAACGTTCTAATACTGAATGTCCTTTTACACCCATGGAGTGTAGTGACCATGAACTCATTTTCGGGGAGTCTTTTAATTCGTAGTGTTTTATTACTGAATACGTTGCTCCTGAATCTACCCAAAATGGGACACTTTGCCCATTAACTACAAGAGATATACATGGTAACTGTGTAAAAGGAGAGGCATTATACTTTAAAAGGTTAAGGGTCATGACTGGTTCAGACATTTGTGAATTATCAGTCTGACTAATGTTGGATGTGGGTGTGTGCATATTTTCTTGTTCTTTGTGAGCTAACTGATAGTTTGGGTATCTGATGTCACCTCTTCTGTTCCCAGGTGCCTCACCCTTCCCTTAGCTCTGCCACTCATCTGGCCTCCTTTTGGTTCTGCTCTGGACAATCTCTTGCAAAATGTCCAACTTTTCCGCAGATAAAACATGTGAAGTTGTATCAATGGGGGTTGCCACCTGGCCTTCCTCGTCCGGTCCTTTTGGTTTTCCTCTCCTCTCCATTTTTCTTTCCTTTGCCTCTCGTAGGAGCTTCTCTGCATGGATTGCATACCTTTCCACTTGTATGAGGTTTCCGGTGTCCCAGGTGATACATTGTTGTTTGATTATAGCGGCAATTTCTGGTTTCATGCCATTCATAAAGCTGTTTCTGAGATGTGCCTCCCATGCTGTGATGGCCGCCTGCCTATCTGCCAGAGCGTCGGGTTTCTCCAAGCTTGAGTTTGCATCATGGACCTCAGTGAGCCTGGACAGGTACTGTGATACAGTCTCTGAATCTTGCTGCTTGCACTTTGCTATTTTTGTCATGTCCAGTTACACAGGAAAGGTGTTCGTCAGCCTCTGCTGGAGCGCCGTGATTTGCACTCTGTACCTTTTGTTGACTCCATCATCCCACTGTGGGTTGATCAGGCAGACATCGTTCTGTGGGAATTCATGTGACACCTTGACCCAGTCCGTGCAAAGTTTCGCCATGAGCAGTCGTAGTTCATGAGTGGTGGGTCTGAATTCTCTGCAGAATATTTGAAGCTCATTCCCGAACTTTTGTCCTCCTACTTCACGGAGCGCCGGCAGATGCGTCATGCTGCTCCTGATGTCCTCCAATGTCCAGGGTCTGTGAACTAGCATAGGGCCTCCTTCTCTGGCCACTTCTAGCATTGGGGCATTTACCACAGCGTGCACTGTCCCTTCTCTGTCCGATTTTGTTGGTCGGAAGCCCTCAGGCAGCAATGTTGTTGGTCCCTTCACTTATGTAACGCCACCAGTGAAGATAGGATGGCTGGCGCATAGTTAGGTAGGGGTTGGTGGCTCAGTTCTGACAGGTTCGGATAGAGTGGCGTAGGCTGGGCCGCTTCATCGTGAGGAGGTGCCTCTGAAACTGCAGGTTCCTCCCTCCTTGCTGGCTGTGGGCGTCGCGGTGGGGGGTCCAGGTCGGGATCGGCTTTCTGCAATTTAGCACACTGAGAAACAGATGAGGGCCCTGCCTGTCATTTTTTCTCTCTTTTTTGTGCCTCGCTCTGCCATTCAGCAAATGCCTTCCAGTCAGCCAAAAACTGTACTTCTTCTTTTTTTTTTTTTTTACTTTTATCTCTCTTCTTTGCTTCCAAATTAAATTTCTGTTATTCTAACTGTCTGAGGCTAAAACTACCCTTTTCAGGAAAAGCACATTCTTTAACCCATACATCATATTGGTTCAAACATCCTTCCCCATAATTCACACGCATAAATGTGATATTAAGGTCAACATATGAACACCCTGTAGATACCATAGCATGTGTCACAGGATGTGCTTTGCTTCATGTTTTTCCCATATTTTTCTTTTCTTTTTTTTACAGCTTCTATAACTTTCAAAGTTTTAATCAATTTAACATGCTATGAAAATCAAATGAATATGCATTCTCGTGCTTAGACAGAAAAGGTTCAAAATGTGTGCCAAATCTCTAGACATTCAATTAATCATATAACCTATAGGTTCAATAGAGCAATCCTTAAGAATGTAAAAGAGTTTACCTGTGAGGGAGAGTCCACATACAGCAATTTGGTAGGGCTTACAGTTTTCTCTTCCCTTTTTTAAAAAAAAAAAAATTCTTTTTATTATTATTATTATTATTATTATTATTATTATTATTATTTTTTATCTCAGTAAAATTTACTTGTGCGTTAATTTGCCAAATATATCATGTACCGCTGATATGATGGAATCAGTCAATGGGGCATGCCACTTGATAATAACCCGCCGCAAAAATACTTCTTGCGCTTCTTAATAAGTACTCTCTTTACTTATTTATTGCTCGAAACAGACTCTTTCCGTTAGCAAATATTTTTACTGTTATTATCTTTCTCTCTCTTTATATATACCCAACGGTATATATCTTAGTTTTGAAGCTGTGATCTAAGAAACACCAATATCTCTGCCGTCGCAGAGTTGAAGTTCCGGGAACGTCTTATAAGAAATCGCCTCCATGTAATACTTCTCTCAATGTAATACGCGCATTTCTTACATCATTGACTCCCTTCCACACAGACAGCACTACACAATGACTTCATAAAATTCTAATTCTAAATTCTTGATGATTCCTACCAGTAAGTGGTAAGGCTGCATCGGTCTTTTGCTCTGCATAATAAAGGGCAAACCGCCTGTATCAACACGGACTTGGGTGAAACTTTTCCACGAGCATACTCCGGTTTGCTTGTTGTCCAGAAAAGCTGAAAGACTCGCGCAGCCCACCCAGGGATGCCAAATTGTTGTGGAAATTAGACAACACTCACAGACTCGTCCTCTGATCGTAAAAAGGTTTATTACAGAAAGATGGTTAATACAGGATAGAATAAAGCAGGATAGAATAATGAGAGCGCTCTGAAGCACTTGTGCTGAACCACTACAATATATATGAAACGCAGAGCATGACATAAGTCTGTGTACCGATAAGAAGCGGTTTGAGGCTGTTCAAACAGGCTTTGTCTCAGGGTCTTAGAAGATGTGCAGACGAACCTTGAACAGAAGAACATGTTTGTGTCTCTGTAAGCAGATAAACATTCTGCAAAGATCTCAGTGACACGACATGGCCTTCTTAGGTGTTATCCTCAGATGAACATGAACAGAAACAAAATTATTACAAAGTAAAAAATTTATAATTTCCCTCACACATGACACTCCTAGTCTCCAGACCTTATTTGCAGAAGGCAGTGTACAGCATCTGGCAGAGGTACAATACTTAGGAAAACAGTCCAAAAATAGGCAAGCAATCTGGCAGAGATAGAACAGATGTCAGGAAGAACGCGGAGAGGATATTTTTACAATTGAGAATTCAAAAGCTGTTCAGAGGAAACAAAAGAGTCTAGTGGTAGCCAGAGGTTGGGCAAACAGTGTTCTACAGAATATTTCATACATCTAGAACTATCACTATCCGCCTGCTTTTTATTTTTCATTAATGTGTTAATAGATATAGTAACAAATTTGTTACTTGTGATGATGAAACATGACACCTAAGGACTAAATGTCGTTTCAGTAAAGTAAATATTTTATCATAAAGTTGTGCAAACCTTTGTAGCTGGCTGTGCAATTTTATGACATAAATGATGTCTAGTAAACAACACACACTACCATGAGTAGATAAGTGAGAAATGCAAACTCTGGGTTGTTTTTTTGACCTTTAATCATTCAAGGCCTGGAAACTCAGTTCAGACACACTGAATGCCTATAACTCTCTTACTCCACTTGAGACAAACAACTTGAAGCTTCATCTGTCCATACTGAACTGAGTACAGGACCAGCGTAAGTAGCAGGCACTGGACCTTTTTCACAACATTTAGACTGCATTCAGAGTCTGTGATTTGTTTTTATTGTATTTTTGTATTTTGTTGCAGTGGTGTAAATCACAACCCACTATTATCAAAGTTTATTACATTTAGTATTGGGTTCTTATAGTCATTAGGTGCTTTAACTGATCATTTAGATTGAATGGGTTTAATCTAAACCTCAATAACTCAAAAGCAAATTAGTATATAATTAATGTCAACTTGGATGTAATGTGTTTTGTGAGAGGAAAGTTCAAGAATAAAAAGCATAATGGTTCCATTAAACAGCCAAGGTATAATTGTACACATTTAAATATTGAGCCTACAATTTGAAAAGTTGGGCGCCCAAAAATACGTATAATTTACAGTCAAAGTTGTTTGCCTTAGGACAATATGTACAGTCCAAAAGATGGTTTCCCTACCAGAATAAGTAGGAAGTTAGAACTGTTAATCAGTCCCTCCCTAACACCCTTTTTTATTTCTCTAAAAGCCACAAAATTCAGAGCAGAAGCAGAGAAAAACAAACTGAAAAGTATCCGGTATTAGTTACGCAGGGCCTTATGCACTTGGTTAATATTTTTTATCGAGCTCTTTCAGTACTATGTTGAATTTAAACCTGAGCTTCCAGTGATCATTTGTGTCATATACGGTAAACTTGCATAAACAGGTTTTAGTAAACGATGCCCATCCCCAGAGGTCACATATGTCAGAGTTGGAAATGGGACACAGTCTCGAAGTCTCACGATGCATGTGTGTCTCAATGTGGCCAGGCTGTCTATTTCCACATCAGCCCACTGCTGGAGAGCGAAGGCACTGCAGCTGTTCGAGGAAATGAAGGTAATCTGCTCCATCACCACACCTGAGCAAGTTAGAATATTAAACAATAGTCATAACTTGCACCAGAGACAGTATGTCCTTAGTGTCCTAGTCAGGCAAGGGGGGAAAGTCACTGATCCCTCAAATCATTTAGCATTTATTTAAATGACCGTATGTCCTGTCTGTTGTAATCGAACTCATTGCCACATTGAGTTTGAACCGACATAGAATTATTTAATTAATTTGTTCCTTGCTTAAGAACCCTTTTATAAGCAAGTGTGTGTGTGTTAGTTACAGGTTTCACTCATGGTGAGCATTACTGGGAGATCGAGTTTCTGGAACCTCCATATGGCACCTCTGTGATGGTGGGAGTTGGTACCCAGAATGCACTTCTGCATGCAGGAGATCGGCAATTTATCAACCTTATAGGTGAGAACTCCAGTCAGGGGACACGTGTTTGTGTGTGTGCACGCACATTGTTGGGAACAGTGGGGAAGTTCATATTAAGATCGAATGTGTGTTGTTTGTCATTAGGTATGGACGCTGAAGGTTGGGGTTTGTCATATAAAGGCATTCTCTGGCACAACGGGAAGAGTAAGAAATACACAGAACCATTCTACGAGATAAACACAGTCATCGGAGTTCTGCTGGACTGCAGCGCAGGAACATTAACATTCTACCGCAATGGAGAGAACCTCGGCCTGGCCTTCTCTGACCTGAACCATGTAAGGTCATATGTACAACCAAAAAATGATGGAATCACCACACTTAAGAGGATGCTCACCCAGCTTTTTTTTTATATGTACTTTGTAGCTAATAAACAAATTACAGATATGACACAAAACAATTTTTGTTTAATAGCTGAACATTCTGGCTTCGAAAAATTACCTCAAACAAATTAAATTAATAATTTTAATTAATGGCCTTTTTTTTTTTACCAGATCAAGTAGAGGAAAAATTATGGAATCACTCAATGTTGGGGAAAAAAAATGATGGAATCATCAATAAATAAAAAAAAATCACAATTAGTACTTTGTTGCTCCTCCTCAGGCTTATTTTTCTTTGAGGTGTGGACTTTACTAATGGAAAACAATATTCTCCATCAAGCTGGTTCAAACTTTCTTGAATAGCGGTTGACAGATCATCTCACTGAGTTGATCTGCCTTTCCTGAAGAAAAGCTTTAACACTCTGCTCTGTGGCGAGATGCATTATCATCCTGAAGAATGACTTCATCATCACCATTTTTCTATAGATGGAATAAGAAAAGTGTCCAAAATTTCAACGTACACCTGTGCATTGAGTGTTGAGGTCTCGCCTGTTCCTTTACCTGACATGAAACCCCATATCATAAATGAGTGCGGAAATTTGATTGTTTTCTTCAGCCAGTCATATTTATGTTTCATTAGAACGGCACCAGACAAAAGTTCCAGCATTATCTCTCTGACCAGTGCAGATCCATGATTCATCACTGAATATCCCTTCCATCAAATCATCCACACTCCATGACTGCTTCTCTTTAGCCCACTGTAACCTAGATTTCCTCTGTTTAGGTGTTAGTGCTGGTTTTCATTTGGTTTTCTATATGTAAATCCCATTTCATTCAGCCGATTTCTTACAGTTCTGTCACAAACACTGACTCCTGTTTCTGTCCATTTGCTTTTCATTGTTTTGATGTGCTTTTTCTGTTTTCAAGGCATATTGCGTTTGTTTTCTATCCTGACGCTTTCTCTGGCCGACCCACGTTTTCCTTTTATAACCTTCCCATTTTGTTTATACTTGCTCTAGATTTTAGACACATCTGACAGGGAACAACCAATATCTCTTGCCACACTCCATGTCAAATTTCCTTCTTGAAGGAGTTTTATAATCATTTCCATTGCTTCAAACAACTCTCTTGTTGGGGCCATGTTTCCTTTCAAAAAGTCCAAGGTTAAGGTCTGTAAGCACTCTATTTTAACTGAGGACTAATTTTCATTTTTAGACTTGTGCTGGTATTTGTTTTAGAAATGCAATATTACAAGGTGATTCCATGATTCCAGGGGTAGTATATGTAATAGTCACGTCCATTATCACTAAGTTCAGTGTTTTGATACTTCCAACCACCAACTGATTTTTTTTAATGATTAGAATTTGTATTTTTTTCTCCAATATCCTGATCCTTACAACTCACAATTGACCCTGCTGTTAATTATTTAAAAAGGTTCATTTGGAGCCTTATGTGTATGTATATAATGGCATCAGTTGTATCAAACAAACAGGAAACCACATTGCTTTGCTATTCCAAATCAAAACCAAGTAAGCATGTTTGGTTTCCTTGAGCACATGTAGTAAGCATTTCTAAAAGTTTTTTTTCTTGCACATGACCACCTCATGACAGACTGCTGAGACGGCAATTCAGGCATTTAGCAAGTTTAAGCACTGTATTTATCAGTAAATCCTTGAACAAAAAAACTCTAAAAGTTCTAAACATATTATTCTATATAGTGTAATCTCTTTTATTTAATAGTGTATTTATTACCTTATTTGATTCTTGAGTAACACTTGCTAGTTTTACCTCATTGTTTAACTTAGTTATATAACGTAGCTTTGTTTTTCTGCATTAGTAGTACTTCCTGTGTGTGCAGGTTAGTGGGCCTTTGTACCCGATGGTGAGCTCCACGACCCCAGAGACCGAGCTGCAGCTTGTCGTTAGATCATCTCGCCTCGCATCTCTACAGGAATTCTGCATACACACCATCACACACTGGCTCAACCCTGGACACATACATGAACTGCCTTTACCCACTGCATTATGTCGCCAAATATGCAACTATAACACAGACATATCACACACATGCTGTGATGCTCATACCTAATGCAGTATAACAGACATATAACCTGGGATTTGTTTTCATCTTCAAGAAGCTGAGTAAAGCTATTAAAGAAGTGTTTGTATGACTTCGAAAGAAAATTCTAAATACAGCTTACAATTATGCATTTAGGTACTGATGATGACAAGCCCAATATTAAAGCTACAAATACTGAACTGCATTTTATTTTAAGAGCTAAATTATTTGTATTTGTTCAAGTATTACTGCAGGGCATACTACTACACCTAAATTCACAAAAACCCTCTACAACACTAAATACCACTGTATACATTTTATTACTTATATACCATTTATTACATTTACAAAAGTACAGATCTAAAAAGAATGACACAAACAGTGAAGATGGAAGCTAAAACCTTCAGCTTTCCACCTAGAAGGTAGAAATACAGATATCCACACAGCACAGGTGATCTGGATGGCACTGGGATGAGATTTACAACAAAAAGGCACAAAGTTCACAGATATGAGCAGAGGAAGGAGACTCAAATGGCTAAAATCTAGAACACCACAATCTAACGCCTAAAACTTCAATAAGGCACACGAACACTTGGGATTTGGGGGGGTTCACTAAACGTTTTTACCACTGTTATGCCAAAATGTACACAGGCACAAACTGGAGGTTGACCTACATACACAGTAAACAATTACGTTTCAACATGGAGGCATATGACACCGCACTGAGATTGAGTAAAACCCTGTTCATCCTGTGCCATTCCCTATAAATAGCAAAGTGCATTATGATTATTCTGTGCGTAATGGACACCTGCCTATTGCAGTTCATTGTAGGGTGTCATGAATGCACAGGATATTTTCCACTAGGCTGCAAAACTCACAAAATGGTGCACTACACAGCGAATATGGACTGGATTTTAAACTTGATGGGGAAAAGCAACCCACTGTGCAAACATTTAGCCACCTTTCCCTCCTGTGATGGAAATGAAATACAGGATCATGGAAGCTCCTTTCAGCAGAAAGCACCCTGTACCCCACAGGCAGATAGTGCAGTAGTGCAATGTTCAGGGAAACATGGGGGACAGTTTCATCCATCATTTTTTTTCCCCCAGAGTGAATAAACAGGATAATATATGGATGATATGGAATATGGAAAAGGTTCTCGTTTAATATTGAGTCCGGGGTGTTCCAGCTCTGTTCTCTTTTATAGAACACTGAGTTAATATAAGATTATTCAGGGCAAGCTTTCAAGTCTCAAAGTAAAAAAAAAAAGGATTACATTTTTTGGGTAAAAGAAGACTTAAGGGTTAGAACCGAACAGCATCACTGAAGTAAACCCAATTGCTTTCTCGGCTGCTGTAGAGGCAGAAAATATCAAATGTTTTAATAGAAGATCAACACAGCTCAGACGTCTGGTTTTGAATCTTCAGTCAGTGCCACTTTCATTCATTTCAGTAACAAATCTCAGCATTAAGCCCCAATCTAAGTGCTCAGCATTAATAACAATAAGCGGAGCCACTGAGAAACATGACTGACCGCAGGACATTGATGCCTACGCTCTGGATCCAGAGGTATTGACCGATCCAGGATCAGCTCCCCCTGTCCTTATGATTGTTGTCGACTCAATACAAAACCCAAATTAGAACTGAATCTAAATTAGCACTCATGACTGAAATCTGTTTATCTCTACTATATATGATAAATGTATAGCGAATGTGTGTGAAATATAATATGCAGATGTGAATTATAACTATTTTAGACATTAAAAAAACCTTAAGTCCCCTCTTCGGTCAGCATCAGACCACTATAGAAAAGAAAAGAAAAAAAGAATACAACGACACCAAGAGTAGAAAAGATTATACAAGTATGAAATGTTATAAAAAATAAAGAACAACTGAGAATCTCCTCTAAATGTTTATAAAAAAAAAAATAAAAAAAAAAAAAAAAAGTGTTTCAAGTTTGAGTATTAGTGCTTTACATTGGTCCATAGCTGTGATCATGGCCGATACAGGAAAGGACGTCTCTCTTGCACAGAAAAGCTTATACTCTGATAGATATTACCTTAAAGTAATATCTATACAGAAAGGTCAAATTTATTTAAATAATCCCCAGACGATTAAAAAAAACCCTAAAAAGTAAGCCATGTGGATGCATATATTATATATCTAATAATAAGGAACTGTATAACCCTCCACCAATAACAATAACCTGATCTTTACAAATCACATTATGGTCCAAAAGTCCACAACCGATTCTGCTAACTGTTGCTGATTTAAAAACAAGTGCTTTGAATGAAACCAAAATATAGCTGAACATCCTGTTTGCGTTACTTATTTACTTTCCAAATTATGACACCATTTATATAGAAGGTAATGCATAGTGTCATCTCTTCGTAAATAACACCTATTATTGACTCACTACGGTTCCTCATTTTGACAAAGGAGATATTTCTTGGTGGTGAACTCAGACTTTTGGAGCCTTCTGTACATACATCAATGCATATGTGACTGATCTGATCGGAGAGCAGAGACTATGTAAAATTTCTCTTCTTGACTAGTACCATGATAATGATAACTACATGATCTCAATAGGATAAGCCGAAAAGTCAAATTGATACTGATTGTCTGAATTATTGTCATGCCCAAAAAGGAAAAAAAACAAAAAAACATCATAAGTATACTGGAAAACTCACCCTCAGCCTCTTCAAATCCTGTACCTGCAACTTTCCTTCCTGACAATCTCACTCATTTTCCTTCCTGACAATCTCACTCATTTATTCAACACTCATGAATTTGGCAACACAAAGAGGCAAAGCACAAATGGTGTGGATTATATACAGAGGCAGGGCCACTGTTTTTCACTGGCTGAAAACTTCCTCGTGCAGGTCGAGCAGGGCGCGGGTGAAGTTGTTGATTGGTCCGATGGAACTGAGTGTCATGGCGGCGTCCTGTCCCCACAGCAGATTGGGGCCAAACACCACAGCCAGGTTTGTGTTGGTCATCTTGTTCATCTCGCTCTCGGCCGACACCTACAACATAAACGTCACCACAAGTCCTAATGTAATCTTGAATGTGTAATTAGAAACTGTAAATAAAAACAGAACAATAAGCTGCACAAATGAGCAAGGAACATCTCTATATAATATATGCAGTACACACACACTTATGCTAAGCTGAGCTCAGCAGTGAGATCACCACAGAGTTCAACATGCATGAAACTGCATTGGAGCAATTAAACACTGCATCTTTTCATGGCTTTAAAAAAACCCCTCTTTGTACTACTTAACCTCTTTGGAGCGGTGTTTTCATATTCGCTCGTGTTGAAAACAACGCTTTAGAAGTCACAGGGCAACACGGTCACATACATTTTTTCTAAATGTTTAGTGTAAAGTCATGAGAATTTGTTTTTTTTCACTGAAATCCTTGCAGGTTGGGATGATTATCCAGAAAAATATATTTCTGAGAATATGAGTGGGACTGAAATAAAAGAAAATGTATAAGGGAATGCTCTTGCTGTTTTACTGACCTGAGCGAGAAACTGGACGAGGAAGCGCAATGATGCATAGTTCTCCTCAGGAAGTGACATCAGCATGCTTTGGATTGTAACAGCTTGAGATGCACTGTCCACCCCTGCCAAAAAAAAACACCACACACAGACACACACACACAGACACACACACACAGACACACACACACAGACACACAGATCATGCTTTTGTTAAGAGATAGACAATGTGAATACATACAGAAAATATCCCATCATCCCAAGTGTTTGTCCTCAGTCTGGGAGTTCTCAGTGTTTTTGTAAATAGTGTGTACACTCACTGTGAAAGGTGACAACTTCATCATAGAGGTTGTATGTAAGCAGCGGTTCTGGAAGTTCTCTGAGGAACGTCTTCAAGATTACCGCGGCTAAGTGCACGTCGTCAATCTCAAAGAAATTCACCTGCTCACCTAAACCATGCAGCCACACACACACACACCCTAAAAATCTATATTTACATTATAGCACGTCCCTTTAAAGCAAATACTAGAGATGAATACGACGGTAAAAGAAACGCCTGTGCCCAGTTACTGCACTGTTTTCAAAAGAGGAAGGTTTAAAGAGCAGATGCTCAACAGTTTTATGACTGTACCCGAGTTGTATTTGAGTTGTATGCTCTTCACCAGATTCACGTTAGCAGAGCGCCGGAATATTCCCTCTGTTTGCAGACCTGAGAGATGGCACAGAGAAACGCTGAATAAATACACAACTACCAAGCTTGATGACATGCGCAAACCTGTACCTAATTGGGACTGTAGTCTTACAGTATTACAAAACCATACACTTCTCTTTACAAGTCATAGGGATGGGCGCCTAAGCATGGATTAAGCCTGGTCTTAGACTGTTTGTTGGGAAACACCAGTAGAATGATCCATTATCTCTATAAACTTAGTCTTGTGTGTCTGTATGTGGAAGAGCAGCCCATGATCACATTCACGGAAAAATATTTATTTCTAAATAACTGAATTTCTGCAAACTAATCTCAGAATGTAAACATATTATTGCAGAAGATTTTGCACACCCTTTTCCTGCAGGAAAGTGATGGTGTCTCGCATCACCAGTGGAATTCCGTCCGAGTCCGCACCCCTGTCTCTCAACCTAAACACAAACACAAATCACCCAACCCCGGTACATTTAGACCATAACCCATGAAGCTGCTTCTACGCAACAATATAGACTAGAAGATGTGTATATTGTTACACACGAGATGTGTTACACACAAGATGTGTTATATTGTATATTGTGTATATTAGTGATCAATTAATGATTATTATAGTTCTTCTAGATTACATTGTTGCAGTCGAAGCATGAATGATCCTTCATTACACAAAATCTCTTGATCTCTAAAACACAGAAAATCTCATGATCTCAATTACACTGCCATGATAAGAGTCAACGATAGTAATATAACAGCCATAACATTAAAACCACTAACAGGTGAAGTCAACACCACTGATTATCTCGTTACAGTGGCATCTCTTCAAGGGCTGGGAGAAATTAGGCTGAAAGTGAACAGTCAGTTCTCGAAGTTGATGGGTTAGAAGCAGTAAAAAGGCCAAGAGTAAGGATATTTGACAAGGGCCAAGTTGTGATGGCTGGACGTCTGGGTCAGAGCATCTCCAAAACAGCAGGTCTTGTGGGGTGTTCCCGGTATGCAGTGGTTAGTACCTACCAAAAGTGGTCCAAGGAAGGACAACCGGCAAACTTGAATCAGGGTCATGGGCACTCACGGTTCACTGATGCATGTGGGGAGTGAAGGCTAGCCCGTCTGGTCCAATTCCACAGAAGAACTTCTATAGCACAAATTGCTGAAAACTTTAATGCTGGCTCTGATAGAAAGGTGTCAGAACACAAAGTGCATCACAGCTTCCGGCGTATGGGGCTGCGTAGCCACAGGCCAGAGAGTTCTGCTGGGAAAACTTGGGTCCAGGCATTCATGCGGATGTTACTTTGACATGCAACACCTACCTAAACATTGTTGCAGACCAAGTACATACCTTCATGGCAACAGTATGTACTAATGGCAGGATAATGCGCCCAGCCACACTGCAAAAATGGTTCAGGAATGGTTTGAGGAACATCACAAAGCGTTCAAGGTACTGACTTGGCCTCCAAATTCCCAAGATCTCAATCCAATCAAGCATCCGTGTCATGTGGACAAACAAGTCCGATCCATGGAGGTCCCACCTCGCAACTTATAGGACTGCTAACATTGTGGTGCCAGATACCACAGCACACCTTCAGAGGTCGTGTGGAGTCCACGCCTCGATGGGTCAGAGCTGTTTTGGTTTAATGTTATGGCTGATTGTTGTATGTTTTTACAGTACACAGGTATGTATCGAGTATATATAATCAAGTTCACAAAGTCACTCACGCTGAGAGTGAAACCCCAAACTGCTGGAACGGGAGAGGAGGGCTGTGAGCTGGTGAAATTGGACCAGGTACCACAGATGGCTTCAGGTTCATACGGATTTTATCATCATACCTGTATCCAGACAAAGATAAGGTAACCGTCATGTACGATCCATTAAGCAGGGTGTGCATGTATGGTTATGCCACAGTGAATGTGTATGGTGTGTAGAGTCTTACGCTCTGACTCGACTGGGAATAACCAGCTGATCACACTTCACTATCTCCTCCAGTTCACTCAGGTAGTTCACATAGTGGACTTTACGGCCAAATTTGAAGCTGTGGACCACACACAAAACACACACATATACCTGTAAGACCAAGTGAATATGCATACAGCAAGCCTTTGCATGTTACATTTGTGTATTTACAATGTATGCGGAGTGTATTTAGTCTTGACCTGATCAGTGGTTTGAAGAAGATGAGGACAGTTCTGATAAACATGGTGGGATGGACAATGTAAAATGCCTTAATGTTCTTCTTATACCTGATAAAGACAAACAGAATTCACTGCACCAGATGTTCTGTATTATATCCATAATATGTATATATATCCAGAGTTCACACAATGCTGTATGCATGTATATATAATGTGTACATCATCACTTGAGGTTCCTCTTTCCTATAGAACACATTCAAACTCACTACATAGAGGTTCAGCCAGTGCGGTCTGATGGTGACCTACTTTCTTTCAAACTCGCGGTAAGCATCTCGTAGCCAGCTGAGGGACAACTTGTTCTCACTGGTCATGCCATGGTGGAAGTAGATCAGTGTGTAATCACTCTCCACATACTTATCCAGGGTCTGTTTTAGGTACCTGCAATGCCAGGAGGTCATATCAGGCAGTGATATCTCAGTAGTTAATGTTCTGTATTAATGATCAGAAGATTGTGAGCTTGGTGCTCAGGATGCCACTGTTGAGCTCATGACAGCTACATAGGGAGCAAAACACGATAGGGTGTGCTGTTATAGGAAAATAATCAATGATGGGTTGGGGTCATGCGGCCTGCTGTGAAGCATTATATTCCTGGAACAGCACATCCTGAAGTGTTTTATTCTCTTATACCACAGTACTTTGCAAACAATGAGATTTTATAATAAATTGAAAAACGGCACCATGCTTTTAATGGTTTAGAGCTACATTTTATGTTGTGGGATGTCAGCAAAACAAGTTAGTTTCTGTTATCACTTTGATTATAGCAGCTATAAACAGCTGCTTTCCTCACCAGCCTCTCTATTTTCCTCCCCCTCTCACTTCACACGCAAATACAGCTCGTCATGTTCCCGAGAACCCAGATAGCACAAAGTCCTTCATACTGAAGACTCTCACGCGGCATAAAACGTACCGTTACAAAGTGCTTACACCCGAGAATCCTTCCAAAAACATTTTTAAAAATGTCTCCTTATAGAACATGTCGACAAATCGATGCACTGATTCGCCTTGCAGTCGGCAGTACTGGCAGAGCTGTGCTGTTATAGGCAGTGAATCAACACCTGATGAGATGACGATTTTAACAGTGTTGTAGTATAATTGTAGTATAAATGACTGCATTCCACCTCACTCTTGTGTTACTTTCAGAAAAATAAATGTAGCATACATGTAACAGAAAACGTTATCAAATAATTAATACATCTCTCTACATTCTGTGTATAAACAGGGGTGGACAAATCATAAACTCATTAACCAGGCTACTAGGCAAAAAAACGCTTTAGCAAGCTTGTCCGGAGTGTGCTATATGTGTGTGTAAAACTATAAATAGTCTGGAGTTTGTTCCTCTTTAAAGGAAAGTGTTCTACAGTGCAAGTGCACTCCAGCAAGCACTTTAGAGAAAGAGAGGAAGTCCTATTTCCACACAGTTAAAAAATATTCAGAACAAAACAGAACTAGAAATTTACCCACATTACTCATTCACTTCAATAACACTGAACAGTGTAATTATAGACGCTTACATCAGTAACATGTGGTGGTTTAGCTGATGCTGTGGGGGCATGCGACATGCGCTGAACACGATCACTTTTCGGCCGAAGTTATCATCACCTGCACAGAATACGGTTGAGATAGAGAGACGGGGAGGCGAGGAAAGTTCAGTTAATGATTCCTGTTTATTTAGCATACAGTAATACATATATAATTGATGGCTCACCTGCCACTTCCACTATTTGATGCCTTGCAATATCATAGAAGGGATCATCCCATGCCAGGTGAGAGCCTTCAGTGAGACTCTTAATATCTGTAGCTACACAGCAGAAAGGGTTATAATATTAAACTTAATTTGTGCAAAAATACAACTACAGGAAAACACTCAACACAGAGACACATCATGTGCAATGTCCCATGAAGGCATTTTTTAACTGTTTAACTCAAAGCACACACATCTCTAAAGTATAAGGGTGGTTGAATTATATCAATTAATGGTTAAATTACACTGTTAATGATAAAGTTCTTAGACCTTATGCAGTTTTATTCCATGTTCAAATTATATAGTTGGGAACTAAAGAAATCATAAAACTGTTTATAAAACTCTTCATTGCCTGAAGTTGTTTTCAGTTAACATGTTTCCTGTTTTTTTTCTTCCAAGTACAGGAAATGCTGAAATTATTCTCTGTTGTAATCGCTGATACAGATGCTGATACAGACTCAGCAAAAAAAGGAAAAAAAAGAGAAACGTCCTCTCACAATGAACTGCTTTTATTTCCAGCAAATTTCTTAACATGTGTAAATATTTGTATTAACATAAAAAGACTCCACAACTGCATTTGACATAAACTGAACAAGATTCACAGACATCTGATGAACAGAAATGGAATAATAAGTCCCTGAACAAAGGGGGGTCAATATTAAAAGTAACCGTCAGGATCTGCTTTAAGTACTACAGTGCATCTCATCCTCATGGACTGCACCAGATTGGTCAGTTCTTGCTGTGAGATGTTACTCCACTCTTCCACCAAGGCGTTTACAAGAACTCGATCACGTCTTGGGGGACACATGTTTACACCCAATTTTCCACTGCGAGGATGATCAGCTGAACTTCCTGTCTCCCTGTAGCACTGTCTTAGGCGTCTTACATTACAGACATTGCAGTTTATTGCTCTGGCCACATCTGCAGTCCTCATGCCTCCCTGCAGCAGGCCTATGGCATGTTCACGCAGGTGAGCAGGAACCCTAGGCATCTTTCTTCTGATGTTTTTCAGAGTCAGTAGAAAGGTCTCTTTAGTTAAGTTATTGTAACTGTGACCTGTTCCACAGGTGCATGTGCAATAATTGTTTATAGTTCATTGAACAGGCATGAAAAACATTGTTTAAACCCTTTCCAATAAAGATCTGTAAACCTTATTTGGATTTTACAAAATTATCTTTAAAATAATGTTTCCTGAAAAAGTGATGTTTCTTTTTTTGGTGTTTTTTTTGTTTGTTTGTTTGTTTTTTTAAATGCAGTAAAACGGTAAAAAAGCACTTTTAAAGAAATCCACATGGAATTTTTGCAGGTTACCATATTGTCTTACCTTCCCACTGCCTCCAGTAGTTGATGAATAAAGGAGTGTGTGTGAATGTTTAAGTCATGCAAATAAATGTGCTGCCAGTAAACACATTCACATGCATTTAGACACGACGCTTCTGAGGAAAAGTCTAAATGACATGAAAAGCAAATTCTGAGCAACCATAGATGATGGGGCTGCATGATAATATAAAGCCCAAGGGTCATGGAGACAAATCTATTCTTTTCGTTTCGTTGTAGGTGTTAACCTTGTGCTATGGATTCAGTCACCCAACTTTATACCAGTGTTCTATTCTGCTTTTAAACTTTTTAATCTGTGTTTTGGTGAATCCAAACACAGAGTGCAACATATAAGATGGAGAAACCATGGTGGGATAGTAAGCACTAAACAATGGGATAGTAAGCACGAAACTTAACAGAGAAACAAATGCCAACATAACAAGTGAATACTCAAGTATTCAAATTACTTGAACCAACCGTAATTATTATTTTTTTTTGTTTGTTTGTTTGTTTCCGCATGTTTGTTCATACTTGCAGCTAGTTCATGATACTTGCTAAGCCGTTTTCACAGTTTTATTTGGAGACATCAAACAAATCCGTCAAATACAACGGACATAAAAAGTCTACACACCCCGGTTAAAACGTTTTTGTGATTGAAAAGGAAAAAAAAAAAGAAAAAAGAAGAATCCAAGAGAAATCATGTCAGAAATATTTCCCATCTTCATTGTGAAATTACAATGTATAAAATTAATCGAAATACAAAATCAGAAACTTTTTTTTTTTTTTTTAAAGTAGGAAAAATAAAAAAAAACTTCCAACAACCTGGTTGTTGTCCAACACCCTTTTATAACTGGGGATGAGGCTGTTCTCAGAATGAACCAATGCCATTCAATCTCATGTTCACATGTAATTACCATACAGCTACAAGGGAATTAAATGCAAATAAAGATCAGCAAACAGAGTGCAGGATTTTCTACACATCATCTCCGACTGCTGAAGCCATGGTCTGGAAAAAGCTGAAAAAGCATGTACGGGATCTCACTTGTTGAAAGATATTGATCAGGAGAAGGGTATGAAAGAGTTTCCAAAACATTAGATGTACCACGGAACACCGTGAAGGCAGTCGTCAACAAGTGTAGAAAATGGAGCACCATAGTGATATTACCAAGAACAGGACGTCCACAAGAGAAAAACTTACCAGAGAGGCTACCAAGAGACCTATGGCAACATTAATGGAGCTGCAGGAATATCAGACGAGTATTGATTACTCTCTGCATGTGACAACAATCTCTCATGTTCTTCACATGTCTGGGCTACGGGGGTAGGGTGGCAAGACGGAAGCCCTTTCTGGTCTGATGAGACCAATTCCAAAAGGTATAACAACTTCATATTTCCAAAAGGTACGTTTGGTGCAAAAAAAGCACATCATCGAGAGAACACTATACCCACGGTGACGCATGGTGGTGGCAGCATCGTGCTTTAGGGCTGCTTTTCTTCAGCCAGAACTGGGGCTTTTATCAAGGTGGAGGAAATCATGAATAGCTACAAATACCAGTTGATTTGAATGCAAAACCTTCAGGTGTCTGATAGTAAGCTGAAGAGGAAAAGGAATTTCACCTTTCAGCACGACAATGACCCAAAGCATACATCCAAATCAACAATGGCTTAACCAAAAGGTGGTCAATGTTTCTGAATGACCTAGCCAGAGTCTAGACCTGAATCCAACTAAAAATCTGTGAGGTGACCTGAAGCATACTGTGCACACCAGATGATCAGGACAATCTGATATTGTCCTGATCTAGAATGTTTTTGCAATGTTTTAAATGAAAAATATTGCCAAGCCAAGATGCGCCACGCTGACAGACCCTTACCCAAAAAGACCGAGTGGTCTAGTAAAATCAAAAGGTGCTTCAACAAAGTATTAGTTTAGGGGTGTGCACACTTATGCAACCAGGTTATTGTAAGTTTTTTCTTTTTCTTTTTCCCATAAAAAAAGTGCTTGTTCTTCAATTTATTTGTATACTTTGCAATTTCACCGTAAAGATGGGAAAAGATCCGACGTCATTTTATCTTATTATTATTATTTTAAATGTCATTCTTTTACTTCACAAAAACCTGCCAGTTTAACATGTGTGTAGACTTCTTTTATTTCCACTGTAGGTGGCAACCAATGCAAAATATTGTTTTCGACTAATCCGGTCATGAGTAGACTTAGCGCATAGATACATTTTATCCACAGACATTTCTATATCTGGGAGTCAGCTGATCTGCTGTCGCATGGGTGGTGTTGTTTATGGTCTTGTACGGATATGGCACTATCCCGGCATTACTAACCGCCAGTAAACTAAAAGATACGAACACCTACTAGGGAACAGAGGGATGTCAGGCAAAACTCTAGTTTAAATGACAAGAACACTGAGCTTAGCTCTCAACTTCAGCACGTGCAGGCCTACAACTAAACATACAACACACAGCAAAACAGAATCTTCTGATTTAGGGTCGGAGTTGCACGTAATGCTAACCGTTACACTGCTGTGATCTGCTGCAGGTCCATAATGCATGAAAACATGACAGCCATGAAAAAAAAAATTTTTTAAACACGATCGTTTAAAGCAGTGCGAACACTCACCAGACTTGCTGACGCTGACTGGGTCATCCTGTGGCCACTGCTTTTCTGGCACCAGTTTGAGCTGGTCGAGAGCCGCACTGGGAGAATCATCCCCCCCCAGCTCATCGTGCAGATCCACCAGCAGGTCTGAGGACATGACTGTCCTCTATAATACCACACACAGAGACCTGCCAAAACAGACAAAAATTGACTTTGACAATACTTTTCTTCAATGGCTAAAAAGACAAAAGAAGATTAAGGTGCTTTTTTTTTTATAATTATGTAAAAATGAACAGCATAATTTGTAATTATTAAAACATTAAAAAAAACACATCACCATACCAACAATATCTCAGAAAATTACACTGCATTTATCCACATTTATCACGATATCGATATATATTATACCGATACATCGTCCAACCATACTTATGATTGAATGATTTAAAGCTGCCGTATGGAACTTTTTTTTGGTAAAAAATAAATAAATGAACAAAAATAAATTTTTGAGCAAGTATTAATAATAATTTTAAAAAATCAGTGTTCAAAACGGTCTCCTTACCCCGATTCGCAACGGTAAGCTTATAATAATGATGATAATATTGATTCATAATTTGAGCTGTTGGGAGTTTCACAGGAAATTTCAGTTTGACATCATTCGCCTTTGCATGTGTACACAGAATGAAGAAGAGCCGGCTACTATATCACGTGTGTGGGTGCTGAGGATGGTGGAGTGTTTTTGCTCAGAATTTAAACTTGTCATCTAGACGGCTGCTTTAATCTGGATAGCTCTAAACGCAATCATCGTTGGCATCTGGGGAATCAGCTGTTGTCAAAACCAAGTCGCCTCTACTCTAAAAAAAAAAAAAAAAAACTAACAAAAAACAAACAAACAAAAAAACACGTATCCTCCACCACCTCCGCTGCCAAGTATTGGAGCTAAATTACAACCCAAACTTCACAGCATCAGATTCATCCGCACAGAGGAGCAGCATGGAAGCACGACCACACAGAAAAAATATAACTCAGCAAGTAACTTGCAATTTTACGTTTCAAACAAAGATGGTGACAGAGATGCAAAAAGTTCTGAATTTTGGTTAACATAAACAAAAATTTTTGAATTTGATTAAATGCCAAAACTAGTATGAAAAACTATCAGTTTGGATTTGACATTTTCTAATCCTATACACAAACATATTTTATCAGAAACACGCACACGCGAACAGTAGTGCAGGTGGTGAGCAGCTGGCTCTTCACTCACCCACTGGTGAATGGAGCCTTTATTAAGCTTCTTCAAATCCACAAACTAATAATGTTGCTGTTCATAGCCCACTTCTTTCTCACACGTGCATGCACACACATGCACACACGCACACAGGAAATCATGCTGCTCTATACACAGGGTGACAAGTGGTAAAATTTTTGCTGAGTTTTTCCTCATTGGGTTAAAGGAGGGCTGCAGGGCAGAAACCACATGGCTAACTGTGAGCTTTTTAAACATCATTACAGATTTGATGTGACGTCTGTGAATTCAGAATAAGATGATTATTTTAGAAAAACAACACATCCTACAAAAGACAAAAGAGCATTAACCCATTCCAAAGCTGAAGAAAGTATGTGCGTGTGTGTCTAGCTGCAAGCACTTCCTAGAATCAGATACTGATCGGTTGTGACATTTGGCTCCTTTTTATAAATCGTGAGCCGGATGTGGGTGTTGTACGTGCGTGTGCGTATGGGGGGGGGTTACAGCATGATGGTTGCTGAGGCATAAACAGCATCTTCACACATCAACACTTCATGTCTCGTCATTACTGAAGAACTGGAGCAGTGTGAACACGAGCACAGATCTATAATTGGTGCTTCACAGGACACAAACACTGCTAGAATGCGAAAGACCAAATAGCTTACATCAAGCTTTGTGAACTTGTACACAAACCACTTCACATAACATTTCCAGGTCTTTGATGTTCACATACCAACTGTGTACTTGGTATCTAATATGTAAAGAATACAGCACGAGGCATGAGGCATGCGGTTATAGGAAAATAATCAGAAGTGACCTGCTGCAACCCCTACATTGATTATTTTCCTCCATCAGCACATCCTGAAATGCTTTATTCCACTTACACCACAGCAATTTACAATAATTACAGTTATACATTTATGAATAAGCAACATCATTCTTTTTAATCTTTATCAGTTTCTCCAGGAATTTGCGATTTTTCGAGCACAGGAATGAACACAAAACCAAGCAAACGCCGCAAAATTTTCTGCAGATTTTGGCCAAGACAGGTCACGTGACAGCATCACAACGTGAATTCAGCCAAAGCCCTCTTCGATTCACCTGGGTCGAACAGGAATACAGCTAAAAGGTCTCATTTTCCAAGAAACATCACTGCGAAATTTTGTGCAGTTGAAGTAGTTTTCCATGCAAAAAAAAGCACAAAAAAACTCCACAAGTTTCATCGCAAATTTTGATAAAAAGTCGCAGCACACTCCAGCATTTATGGCCGCAACAGTCACGAAAAAACTCCTGTACAGACTGTTTATAGTTATATTTAACGTTGTGGAATGCCCATGAGACAACATTATGTTATAGCAGCTATAAACAGTCATGCCCTCACCGGTCTCGCTTTTTTTTTCCTGGAGAAACTGGAAAGCACAAAGTCCTCGATCCTGAAGATTTACTCATCATTACGTTACAAAGCACTGGAGACTCCATCCACAAAATGTTATCTAGACATCTCCTTACAGAAAACTTCACCATATCAATGATGCATCAATGATACAGTTTTCTTTGCTACATATAAACACATTCATTTATTATTAACAGCACTAGAACATTAATAATGACAAGGCTGTTTTTATGGCTAATGTGGAGTTCACCCAAATTTTGTGATGATCCAAGAACGGCCCTGAAGCCCCGCATATTTTCGAACGATAAAATGCTAAAAGTGCCATTGCTTGTGAAAGCATGACCTGGCCACAAGCCCTCTCGAACGTTTGGTTTCAGATCTTACAGAGAAGCGCATCCGCGTGAGATTTGATCGCCACTCAGTGGCTTGCTCAGTTGGGATAAATTCGCACCTTTAATATCTGTATACCGTGTTGATATTTCTGTAAAGCTGCTTTGAGACAATGTCTATTGTAAAAAGCGCTATACAAATAAAATTGAATTGAATTGAATTGAATTGAATTTTAGACACGTCACTGGAGACTCGACAGACACGCTTTACAGTGAGGGAGCTGGATAAAAATGGTAATACTTTCCAAATTGACAATATGGCAAACAATTCAAATCATAAACCTTTTACACTTACAAGTCTTTATTTAAATAAGATAACACTACAGGGTGTCCCAAAAGTCTCCACACACAGGGGAAATTAACACATTTTAAGTCTTCCAAAATTGTATATACTTAGATTATATTATATTTATTTTTTCTGATTTATATTATAATAGCAATTTATTTATATAATATTCATAATATAATCTTTAAGAATGCCTTTGACAAAAGAAGACCGTATTGAAATCATTCTCATGGCTGGATCAGGAAGCTGTTGCAAGGTTGCAATGGACATTAACAGGAAACACGGAGAACACATCACACATGACACTGTTTCCAAATTTACTGACAAATTCAAACAGACTGGAAGTGTTGTGGACCGACCGAGATGCGGACGTGCATCCACTGATGAAGGCACAACTGACATGGTGCTGACAAACACAGTCCCAACAGAAATTCATATCTGCCTCTTGTAAAGTTTGAGCACCAACAGTTCCCTACAGCAGTGCGAGCAAACTTGACCTGGATAAAGTGGTTTAAGACAAATGAATGATGGATGGGATGCGTCTAATTTTTCACTAGTTTGTTTAAAAAAAATCTGCACTGAGGGCGTGTGGAAATTGTTTTTACAGTTAGAAGTGCCCCTACCTGCACAAAGTTTGGTAACCACAGACTTAAAAAATAAATAACAATAGATTTAAATAAATAAATAAAATCCCAATAATTATTTTTCTCCCCCTCCCCCCGATTTTTTTTATTTGTCACATACACTGAGAATCATGGTTCTGTACACAGAAGAAATGACAAATCATACATTCACAGCTTCATTTAATCCAAAAACAAATAAATTCATCACATAACGTTAGAAAGGGGGCAAGGCTGACATTGCACAAAATGAGTTATAAGAGAGGCGTAAATGTTCTCCAAGCTCCAATGTTCTGAAAGATGTGCACAGGGTCCTCATTAAACGATGTCTCCATTATGCTGGCTTCCAGTACTGGGGAATTCAGTTATTCTGTTATGATTATTATTACTGTTACTGCTGCATCCTACTGATGCTGCTTTATTTCCCTCTACTATTTGCAGTGGCTCCTGAAAGCCAGACATAGGCTGTGGTCTTTCCAGAGCTTTATTGAAGCATCTCAGAACAGGACAATGCCCTTTGTAGAAGTTCCATATCAAAAGTGCCACTAATAACAGTGATAGGATGATGACCATAGCCCTGAGGATCAAGAGAGTGTTCAGCTGTTCCTGCAGCGGTGGCAGGACTGAAGGATGCCCCATGTAGTTCCCCAGTCTCAGCTTATATGTAACAGTTTGAATGACGTAGTCTTTGCCATTGGAGGACTCAACAGGGGTGCAGGTGTAGTGGCCGGCGTTGCTGTCCGAGGCAGTGAGGATGAACAGGCTGTTGTGATGAATGTGGTACATGTTGGAGTTTTCAACTGGGTGATCATTTACACGCCAGTGCACTTGGGCGAGGTTTGATCCCGGCTGGCACGGCAGCCTGACCACGTTACCCGGGTAGAAGGTTTTAATGGTCTTGGTGCTCTCGAATGCAGGACGATGTGTAGCATGTCCATCTTTCAGACTCTGAACCACTTTACTGTGTGTATCTGGGTCAATGCTGTTTACAGAAATGCAGCTGCTAGTGTTGAGGTTCCAGCCGCAGTAGAGGTCTCTGGCCAGCACACAGTCTATACAGGAAATGTAATGGCCACATGCGCCAAGTGATATCTGCACCGCTGCCTCGTCTGAGCCTGCATATAGCTGACCCATGGTGTTGGAGAGGTGCAGTATCTTCACTGGCTCTGAACGCTTAAAGAGCGGCACCTCTTCTATTATCACCATCTTTCCGTCATAGTTGACTGCTTTCAGAACTGAACCGCTTGCTATGCCTATAAACATAACCTGATGGCTGCTCCCATCCAGAGAGTAGTGCTGGTCACCACTATACGTGTAAACGCAGCTCCTTTCTTCACAAGTTGGGGTTGCTGAGAAGATGGTTTCACTGCTTCATCCATCAGTGGCTTTTCTCTCACAAACTGAAGGGCAGGTCCAAGGACGTGGAAATCATTTTCTGCCTTGCATCATTGTTAATACAAGCTCCGGGACGAGGGTCAGGCACGTCTCCGTTGTACGTCACCCATTTTGAAACAGATTTGTCGTTGTACAGCATTTTGAACTTGCCTTCAGAGAACACTTCCCTGATGCTGTGTATACTGTAGGTGCACACTGCAGAGTACTGTGACATGTCCATCTGAGGAGTGAAGACTCAGTAGAACACACAGGTTGTCTAGCTGCCTGGGCAGAAGAGGAACACAACCTGTATGATGTAAGGAAGTCTGGTTTGAAGGACAGGACAGTCCAGGTGAGCCTTTAGGAACGATGTCCACTTCTTATGCAGTGTCCGCTGTCCTCCCATATCCCCCTTACAGACGCGGGCCACCCTTGACAAGTCCAGCTTATTGTAGGAGTCGTACTCCATAGCTGTTTCACTAAAGAAGAGGTAAATCTTGTCATCATCCCCCTATGGGTTTTCCTTTCCTTCAGCCACGTACTTCATGCCAATGAATTTGGGTTCACTGAGCCAGGAAGGGTTGAAATCAGTTCGTATAGTGTCATTAGAGCTTTGCATCATAACTGGTTCAGAGACCAGGAAATTCATAGATGTAGAAGAGTACAGCTCTCCATCAACAAATTCAGAGGTGTATCTCTGGAAAGGATCAAATGGACACCTTCCCTTCCCTTCATGCTGTTTACTTTCCAGAGTCAGGTTACCCTCTGTATAAGACATATAATCACAAGTTGGACTGAAAGCATAGGTACCACACACATACATCCTGCCGTCTAGCATTTTATGAAGGATCCGGATATAGTTCTGACACTCAGTCTCCAAATTTTTCCCTTTGTGTGAACATATCTTCTGGTTGTCTGGAGTCACGTCCCACTTTACCATAGCCTTCTTGTGCGTGATGTTAGTGAGGTCCAAGGCAAAGATGGTCTCTCAAGCTCCCAGGATGAGCACACCAATGTCCTCCCTCAGGAGCATGGTGGAGTAGTTCCACACTCCCTCCTCTCGCAAAACATGTCCTCTGTTACTCTTCAGAGTAACTGTTTTGCGTGGTGTGCTATACAAAGGCAGAACCTGGCCAGAAGTCAATACGGCTGTCCCAAAAAAAAAAAAAAAAAAAAAAAAAAAAAACAGGATGAGGAGGAACAACATGTCCATAGCTCTTCAGGTCTGTGTAACAGCACAAGGCCACTCTTAGTCTCTCAAATGGTCACGCTGTAAAATACTGGAATTGTCAGCACTTTACTACCTCAGCCTCACTATGTTACTTCTCTTTTACAGTCAGCAACGAGATATATAGCTTGGTTTAATTCATTTAGGATGCCTCTTCAAAGAACCAGGAACCATGTGAAGCCGTCTTCAGAGGATGAAGCTTCTCCTGGCTGGCCTGCAGGAGTCTTTCAACTTTTCTGGACAACAAGTCACTATACAATCCCAATAATTATTTTTCAAAAGTTTAATACTACTTAGTTTTGATATTGTGTTTGAATTATGAACCTTTAGGACAAGCCTGCTGTTTAGGGTAATATTGCTCGACTGGTCATTTATGTATGTACATTATATATATATAATATATATACACATACACACACACTTCAAAAATGACCATTCAAGCAATATTACCCCAAAAAGCAGGTTAAAACAGTGCTGTGAAAAAGTATTTGCCTTTTCTTGATTTCTTCTGTTTTTGTGTATATAACATACTAAACTGTTTCAGAAATGAAACCAAAAGGCGGCCTGAGCAAACACACAATACAGTTTTTGAATGATAATTTTATTTATTGAAGCAAAAAAATTATCCAACAACAACTGGGCCTGTGTGAAAATGTTTTGCCCTCATAGTTACTAATTCCCCAAATCTATGAAACTGCATTCATAATGGTGTTCAGCTGGACTAGACGCAATCAGGCCTGATTACTGCAAACCCTGTTCAATCAAATCAACACTTAAATATAACTTTTTGACATTCATGAATTTGGTTAAAAGATCTTACCCAGTAACACACTGTGCCAAAATGTAAAGAAATTCCAGAAATGAGGAGGATGAAGGTGATTAAAATACATCAGTCTGGGAAGGGTTACAAAGCTATTTTAGAGGCTCTGGGACTCTAAAGAACCACAGTGAGAGATGATGTCTCCAAATGGAAAAACTCTGCACAGTAGTGAACCTTCTCAGAAGTGGCTGACCTTCCAAAATTCCTCCAAGAGCACAGCAACTACTCATCCATGAAGTCACAAAAGACCCAACGACACCATCAACGGACCTACAGGCTACATTGCATCTATAAAGGTCACTGTTCATGACTCAGAAAGTCACTGGGGAAAAATGGCAGCCATGGAAGAGTGGCAAGGTGAAAACCACTGCTAACCCAGAAGAACATTAAGACTCGTCTGTATTTTGCCAAAACATCTTGATGATCCTCAAAACTTTTGGGAGAATGTTCTGTGGACTGATGAGTCGAAAGTGGAACTGTTTGGAAGGCAGGGGTCCCGTTACATCTGGCATAAACCAAACACCAAATTCTACAAAAAGATCATCATACCTACAGTCAAGCGTGGTGGTGGAAGTGTGATGGTGTGGCGATGCTTTGCTGCGTCAGGACTTGGGCAACTTGCAATAATTGAGGGAAACATGAATTCTGCTCTCTACCAGA
Organism: Ictalurus punctatus; assembly: GCF_001660625.3. NCBI lineage: Eukaryota > Metazoa > Chordata > Actinopteri > Siluriformes > Ictaluridae > Ictalurus > Ictalurus punctatus. The sequence goes on along the minus strand of NC_030442.2, from coordinate 5,626,108 downwards.
AAATCCTAAAGGAGAATGTCCGGTCTTCAGTCCATTAGTTGAAACTCAAGCACAACTGGATTATGCAGAAAGACAAGGACTACGTTTACATGGACAGCAATAATATAATTTTTGCCTTTATTCTGAGTAAGACAATATTGTGAGTTGAGTTGCTTTTAGAATACTCCTTTCATGTTCCTGTTTTACATGTTATAGAACATAGATGGATTAACGGCACACGTCATTACGTCCCCTCGCCATGCCGTCCGACACTCCCCCCAGAATTTCACGCATCAACATACAGTTGGTCTTCGTTATGGTACCGTATACAGTTTTGGGTGTTTCTTTTTTAATTTTACGAAAGCTTCATGTGCAGTTAATTATTTGTCATGCTGTACGTGCAAATAGACGACTGCTTGAAGCCGTGGGCTGCGTCCTAATCCGCGTACTTACCTACTATATAGTACATAGAAATACATGTATTTCACCTACTATATAGTAGGTAAGAACACGGTTTGGGACACAGCCATGCTCTCTTGTTTGCCATCAAACGCTTGAGCACTGCCGTGTGTGTATGTGTCCTGTTGCAAAATGCGGTGAAAACTCCGATTAACGATGTTAATAGTGTGATTAAGGTGTGTACATGTCTGTAACACACGTCGATAATGCGATTAAAACAGGAGTACTCCACATGTCTTAATTCGATTTGAGTTTACTTCGAGTGAGACTTTAATCGGATTAAGGTATTCAATAATCGCTGTTTACATGCTAGTTTCTTAATTGTAGTATTGTCTTAATATCAGATTATTGTTGTCCATGTAAATGTACAGAGTGATCCAAAGCACAGGAGTAAGTCCTAGAAGTAAGTGAAAGACTGACCTCCAGTTATCGGAAGCATTTGGTTGCAGTCATTGCTCCTAAATTTGGTATAAACAGATTTTAAGTTGGGCGATTAGTTTTTCACATGGGTGATAGGTGTTGGAGAACTTTTTTTGTTTTTTTTTTGCTTCAACAAACTAAATAAATAACTGTATTGTGTGTTTACTCAGGTTGCCTTTGTTTTATGTTGTATTTCGTTGGAAGATTTAAAACTATTTAGTAGGAGATATACACAAAAAACAGAAGACATCGGGGTGGGGCAAATACTTTTTCACAGCACTAATATATATATATATATATATATATATATATATATATATATATATATATATATATATTATATTATATACACACACACACAGTATATATAAACATGTCGGATATTCATACACTTCATATTTTCTTCAACATTTCCACCTACCTGTAGTTATTGCAAAACTGAAGCGGTTATTGCAGCAAACAGGAATTAATGAAGAAACTGCACCACTGTACTCTCTGTGTGTGTGTGTGTGTGTGTGTGTGTGTGTGTGTGTTACATTTACTCACTGAACACACAGTGCTCAGTCTTTAGCACACAAATAACATGTGTATTGTGTTATTAAAGGAATAACAGCCCGAACCCGAGACTTCTCGAGCTCCAGAAACAAAGCAGCAGAAGACTAGCAGTAACTGCTGCGTGTGTTTATTATGAATGAGTCACATTTTTCTGGCGTCTGTCCTGCAAGGAAAACACCACACACTGCCCATATATTGTTTACAATTCTGTGACTCTTAACTCGACCCTACACTAAAACAAGAAATTAAGTACACATACGACTTTTAACCCCTTGAACTGTTTGTCATCATTCACAGTGACAGAGACAGTGAATCAGGCTAAACAGGTTAGAGTTAGCTAGCGACATGTTTCGGTTTAACTGGCTGGATACATGTTAAACTACCAGCAGTTTTCCTCTGAATGCAAACAACAGTTTGACGGCAGTGAATAAATACTGCACAGAAAGCCTAATAATAAATAATAATAAAACCTGGAATGAAAGCTTTACCTGATGGTCGGAGATTTCACAGCTGTGCCTATTCAGCTATTCATCCAGCACTTCCGGTTAGAGTCTGCCAACATGTACTCCACCATAAAAGCCCGAATTTCGACAGACGACTGTGTTGTTGTTGTTTTTTGTTTTGTTTTGTTTTTATAAATAAATAACACCCACCAACGTATTATAGTTTGGATTGGAGTTAACAGATGATCTGCATTTAAGTAAAGCATGAATATCATTACTCTACTGTACACCTCAGTGACTCAGCTTGACTTCACAAATTGGTTGTGCAAACATTTATTTGCTTGTGTGTATTTTATTATCTATACAAAAACAAATAGAGTGAATGGAGCAGAATGCTGCGTCATAATAATAATAATAATAGCTAGAGGTAATTTAGTCTAGACAGTCCACCTGTATTGTATTTTTGGGAGGTGGGAGGAAACCGGAGAACCCTTACCGAACAGGGAGAATACACACAGTAACAAGCTCAGAATAAAACCAGGGACCCCAGTGCTGGGAGGTGCACTGCACCACTGAGCTACTCTTTATTTGTTTATTTACGTTAAGATCCATCCACCCATCCATTTTCCATACCACACAGTGCTGGAGCCTGAAGCCTATCCCAGGGAACTCAGGGCACAAGGTGGGGGACATGCTGGACACACGCTGGGGTGCCAATCCACCAGGGGCACAATCGCACTATAGACAATTTGGAAATGCCAATCAGATACAAAACATGTCTTGACTGGGGGAGGAAACTTGAGTAACAAGAGGAAATCCCTGAAGCACTGGGAGAACTCCACGCACACAGGATGGAGGCAGAATTCGAACTCCCTGCACTGAGGCAGACGTGCTAACCACTAAGTCACTGTGCCGCCTACATTAAGATAATAAACATCATTTTGGCTGCAATATTTGATAGTCATTTCTTTTAGCCTCTATAATTTTCATAATAAGCCATAATCACAAACGCATAATCATCACAAATACAGACACCACCAGGATAAGCACGTTGAAAATAATTACATTTTATTTGCAGATGAATACAACTTTAGAAAGAGATCTGATTTTTGGAGCTCTCATTATTAGCATAAGAACATCAGTCATCATCAGCAGAATCTGATTTCTCGATGACCTTCCTCATCCAGCGGCGCATACGGAACAAATGAGTGTAGAATCCATATTTTCCATCCCGATCGCAGCCTTCACCCCATGAAACGATACCAATCTGGTACCAGCGCTTATCATCAGGATTCTGCAAGGGGTATTTGGTATTTACAAATCCAAATCCAGAAAGCACTCTGATATTGTGGACTCTATGAATCCAATGTCTTTGAAGAAGAAAAAATAAAAGAGAATAACTCTTCTTTTACCTTCATCACAAAAGGGCCACCACTGTCTCCTTCACAGGAATCGCCTCGTTTATTCTCTTCAGGGCTATAACCTAGGAAAATCCCATCAAGGAAAGATTAAGCTTATTGCATTATCCATAGTACAGAGCCATTAGTATAGTTTCTGAGGTTTTCTCCTGCAGATGTAGCAGGATAGGGTTTGAGCTCATGATCATCCCTCACCTGCACAGAACATGTTGTCCGTAATGCGGATGGAGGTGGATTTTCGGCAGATTTCTTGGTCCACGATGGGCAAATGGATCTGCTGCAGCTTTGCTGGAAGGTTCAGAGGGCTAGATGTCCACGCCTCTTTCAGGTTCCCCCAGCCGGTCACACGACCCTTGTGGCCAACTGACATCAAACTACATACAAAGTTGAAGATGGAGGCTTACATTTCCTTCATATTTTGCACAAGTTATCCATCTGTGAATTTTTGACTGTGGGAGTCATGCTTATGGTGGAATGATACAAGGTAAAAAGTATCTCACATGTTTACGATGTTCTTGGTGGGCAGGCAGATGGGGTGGATCTCATTGGTGAAGATGACAGGTTTCTTCAAGTGCAGAAGAGCAATGTCTCTGTTCAGATTCTCTTTCCAGTTATACTTAGGATGGATGATGATTTCGTCAATAGCCACAATCTTCTCTGTGCCTCTCTCATACCTAATATCAGAGACAATACCAAGGGAACAATAAACAATGGCAAAACAATAAACAAGGGAATTATTATAAAAAGACACATCAATTGTCATGGAGACAATCCCAGTAAGTAAGTGCATTTGTAGTTTATGTAGATTATGTAGTACTCTGGTCAATACATCATTAATACTATTTTAATTTTATAAATTGCAATGAGCTCACTTGGCCCGCTCATATTTTCCAAGTCGCACAAGAATGTCATCAATGGTGAAGTTCTTGCCCCATGGTGGGTAAAGGATGCAGTGGGCAGCAGTGAGGATCCACTGATCGCTAATCAAACTGGCTCCACACAGCAGCTCCTGAGGACTACGCTTATACAGCATCACTTGCCTGACAATCACAATACACACACACACACCAATAGGGCATCAAGTATCACAGGTCTTTGCAAACCAAATCCTTGCAGGAATGTGCACTTTATATTGATAAAACTATTAGCAAGATTTTTGAGTTACCATGGTGCACTTCCTACTTCAGCATTCTCCCCATGTACAATTCGTTTTTCATAGGATTTGATGAGCTCAACTTCTGTTGCATCTTCTTTGTTTACTTTCTCAAACAAGGGTCGCTCGCCACATTCTGACAGCAGTGAGGATAAAAATAATCATTACAGCATTTATAAGATGAATTCAATTCAATTCAATTTTATTTGTATAGCGCTTTTTACAATAGACATTGTCTCAAAGCAGCTTTACAGAAATATCAACACGGTATACAGATATTAAAGGTGTGAATTTATCCCAACTGAGCAAGCCACTGAGTGGCGACGGTGGCAAGGAAAAACTCCCTAAGATGTTTTAAGAGGAAGAAACCTTGAGAGGAACCCGACTCAGAAGGGAACCCATCCTCATCTGGGTAACAACAGATATTGTGAAAAAGTTCATTATGGATTTATATGAAGTCTGTATGGCGTTAAGAGCAGCCGTAGTCCCAGCAGTCTGGAATTAAAGAAGATTTGAGCTCCATCCAGAGGCAGAAAGGATCTGGATCTCTAGTATCTCCATAAATTCGTGTGGGGCTCGGCGAAAGGAGAGAGGGAGAAAGTAGAACAGAATCTAGTCAGGGTAGGCTTGAGTAAACAAATACGTTTTAAGCTTAGACTTAAACACTGAGACTGTGTCTGAGTCCCGAACACTAATAGGAAGACTGTTCCATAACTGTGGGGCCCTATAAGAGAAAGCTCTTCCCCCTGCTGTAGCCTTCACTATTCAAGGTACCGTCAGATAGCCTGCATCTTTTGATCTAAGTAGGCGTGGCGGATCATATAAAACCAAAAGGTCGCTTAGATATTGTGGCGCGAGACCATTTAGTGCTTTATAGGTTAATAAGAGTATTTTATAATTAATGCGAGATTTTACTGGGAGCCAATGCAGTATTGATAATACCGGTGTGATATGGTCGTATCTTCTAGTTCTAGTTAGGACTCTAGCAGCTGCATTCTGGACTAATTGGAGCTTATTTATATTCCTACTGGAACATCCAGACAGTATGGCATTACAATAATCTAATCTAGAGGTGACGAATGCATGAACTAGTATTTCCGCATCATGTAGTGACAATATGTTTCTTATTTTAGAAATATTTCTGAGATGAAAGAAGGCTATCCTAGTAATATTATCTATATGAGCATCAAATGATAGGCTGGAGTCAATAATCACTCCAAGGTCTTTAACTGCTGCACATGATGAAACAGAAAGACCATCCAGAGTAACCATGTGATCAGAAAGAATACTTCTAGCTACACGTGGGCCTAATAAAAGTATTTCTGTTTTATCAGAATTAAGCAGAAGGAAGTTAATTAACATCCAATGTCTAATGTCCTTTACACAATCCTCAACTTTACTAAGCTTATGTCTGTCCTCTGGCTTCGCTGAAACATACAACTGTGTATCATCAGCATAACAGTGGAAGCTAATTCCATGTTTACGAATAATTTGACCTAGGGGTAGCATATATAAAGTAAAGAGCAGTGGGCCTAAAACAGAACCTGTGGAACTCCCAAAGTAAGCTCAGTACGCATGGAGAATTCACCATTTACATCTACGAACTGATAACGATCGGTGAGATAAGACCTGAGCCAGGAGAGGACTGTTCCCTTAATACCAACAACATTTTCTAATCTATCAAGGAGAATAGTGTGATCTATAGTATCAAAAGCTGCACTAAGGTCGAGTAACACAAGCAGCGAGACACAACCCTGATCGTAAGTCAGTTGAAGGTCATTTACTACTTTAACTAACGCTGTCTCTGTGCTATGATGAGGTCTAAATCCTGACTGATATATTTCATGAATGTTATTCCTATCTAAGTATGAGCATAACTGCTTTGCTACAACCTTTTCTAAAATCTTAGAGATGAAGGGGAGATTTGATATTGAACTGATGAAATAAGCAAAGAAGATTAACAAAATACATTTACTGCCTATTAGACTATGGCATATCCACAAAGCTGAGAGTATACAACTGTGTAACTTTTCACATCGTACACGTCGGACCACATGCACACTACAGGTAAACTGTCCTCCAAAGCTGGTGATAGACAGCTCCTCATCTCATCTGCCTTGATGAGTGTATATTTGTATATATTGTGAGTGCCTTTTCTAGTGAAATGCTAGTGGAATTATACAGCATCCATTCAGTTCCATTAGAAATTGACTTTCCCTCATTAGCATAGTCAGCCTTATTAGATATAATTCACGATTTTTCACTTGTTATGTGGGTTACCGGCTCCTGTTGAGGATGTTATGGCTGGTAACAGCTTTTATAATTTTGCTTGACTTGCAGAAACTACTGGCCCCCAGAAGTGGACTATTAACCTGTCGCTGGCCTACAAATGGCACAGAAGCATGCCCTTGTCTCGGTGAGAAAGACATAGGCTCTATCGTGCTAGAAGTGGACCAAAGTGGTCCATTTGAGATCGGTCCCCATTGGAGAGAGATAGCCACAGACACTTTCTCATTACCACAGACACTTCCTTTACTGGCAAGGAAGTAGTGTGGTGCCAGGGGTGTGTGCTTCACTAGAGGTTGGAACACGCTGGTGGCTTCCTCCCCAAGCAGTTCTTCTGCTCCATTGGGACGGAGAGATGTGGCACCCCAACTTGGGTCTGTGGTTTTAGCCCCTAAAAATGAATCGGCAATCAAGGACTGTGATCTAGCATGCCTTGCACGCATGTAGGTGGAAGCTTTTCTGACCTTCCTAACCTAAGAACAACTATCTGTTAGCGGCAAGGTGCCTCTATCCTCCATGATTACCCAACAGCTTGGCATGGGATCTCCCCCTTGTGCAGGAGTCCCTTAAGGCCCCTCCAGAAGCCTATGCAAGATGCCAAACTGAAATTAATGTTTCTCAAAACTGTCTTTTGGAAGAAAAAAAAAGAATAAGAGATAAGAAATGTTGATATGCCACTCAAGGGGTGAGTCCTCTTCATGGGCATTATTGAAGGCATGCCACTCTAGGAAGTCTTCGTTGCTGCTACCTGGGTGTCACGGTGCACTTTCCCCGGGTTCTGCATTACACACATTATCCAGGTGATTCTCACTGCTCTTGCTAGTTAGGAGGGGTAGAATAGAGCACTAATTACATTTGTAACTGTAACTTATAAGCCCCAAATAGCCTCCAGGGATCCTTCTCATTCAGAACCAGCAGCAATCCACCATAAAGTTCTAGGGAAAGATAACTGTACTCAAGCAGTATTTATTGAAAATACTGCATCATACTTTGCCTAGTGACTTTGTTGGAAAGTCTTGGTATGGTTAGTCTGTGGTTAAGAGTGAAAGTGAAGAACAAGTGCACTGGCTTTGTATCCACTGATCTTACCTAATTCTCCCTGGCCAAAGCTGCGAGGGTTAAAAAAAGTGTCCTTTTTGGCTCCAACAGTTCTTTGTCGAACACTATCTTCCGCTACCTGCCCATCCAGAGGAGCATCTGAAAGACAAAAAAAAACAACAACAAATGTTTCATTTGCATGCCTCTATAATGATACTGATTTGCATTATCAGTCGCCAGAATAATTAGTAAATGACCATAAATGACAAGGAGTTTTTTTTAAATATATATTATTTTGGGGTTAAACTCACCACAGAGCTCCAAATCACAGTAGTCTATGGTGATGTTTCCTGCCTTCTTCACGTAGCACCATGGACCCTCCAAGTCTCCATCTGGGTTCCTGCAGTAATTTTTCGATAGAGTAACCTCTGGGTTGAAATCCTTACCCACAAACAAAGCTTTCACTATGGGAAGGTTCCAGTCCAGGCAGGTGTGACCATGCAGACTCACTGAGAGCGTTCCAGTGTAGCTCTCCGCATTGCCTGGTAAACAGTTGGTTTGCTGGTAGCGCGTAGCCACGTCCTTTACTAGGACAGGGATTACAGTGGGTGGTAACTTCTCACCTGTGTGAAGAGAAAACACAGAACAACTTCAGACATCCAATCCAAACATCTAAAAGGGTCTCTCTAGGTCCAGGACAGAGTTAATTTAGTTGTTTTTTTTTTTAAAAATTGCAACATCAACAGGGTCAAGTATATACACAGTATTACATAATTACTGTAATATGACCACTATAACAAAAATGAACCTAAATATACTGTAGATTTAAAATAAAAAAACTACTGAAAAAAAAACACTTAGTTTATAGATGTTAGTTATTAGCCATGTTATCGCACAGCCCCATGACAACATTCCTGTTTAAAAGTGCGCTATGTCCTCAGTGTTCTGGGGCCTCTGTTTTACACTTTATATGAAATTATGCCTTTCCATAATAACTGCATGTAGGCTACTTGGACATGAAAAGCATAATATCATTTTCATGAGATTATTTATTTATTTGTGTAGACTGGTTTATTAGTCTGTTTATATATTTTGATATTTATTGCTCCAATTAACTACTTGTGGTCGACAGTTTACAGTTGTGCTCATAAATTTACATATCCCTTGCAGAAACTGCAAAATATTCATAATAAAAAAATAATAGGGATCACAGAAATTGCATTTAGTTGTTTATTTAGTTCTGTCCTGAATAAGATTTTTCACATAACAGATGTTTACATATACTCCACAAGACATAATAATAACTGAATTGACACAAATGAGCCAGTTCAAAAGTTTGCACACCCTTGATTCTTAATCCTGTGTGTCGTTATCTGGATGATCAGTGACTGTGTTTATGTTTTGTGATAGTTGATCATGAGTCCCTTGTTTGTCCTGAGCAGTTAAACTGCCCACTGTTCTTCAGAAAAATCCTCCAGGTCCTGCACATTCTTTGCTTTTCTAGCATCTTATGCACATTTAACCTCTTTCCAACAGTGGCTATATGATGTTGAGATCCACCTTTTCACACTATTGGGACTCATACAAAACTATTACAAAAGGCATTTTTTTAATGAAAGGTAATTTCTCGATGCTCACAAAGGCAACACGATATAACATCTGTTATGTGAAAAAGCTTATTCAAGGCAAAACTAAATAAAAAACTAAATGCAATTTTAAAGATCCCTCTTTTTTAAATTATTAACATTTTGCAGATTCTGCAAGGGTATGTAAATTTATGAGCACAACTGTAATTCCCTATCCTGTTGAAAGATCCACTTTCGGTTCAATTTCAAGTTTTGGACAGATGGCCTCACATTATCTTCAAGCACTCTTTGATATGATGCAGAATTCATAGTTGAATCAATGAATGCCAGCTGTCCAGTACCTGAGGGAGCGAAGCAACCCCAAACCATAACATTTCCATCACTGTGCTTCACAGTTGGTATGAGGTACTTCTCCTGAAAAGCTGTCTTTGGTTAGCGCCAAGCATGTCTGCTATTACTGTGGCCAAACAACTCTATCTTTGATTCTGTCCAGAGCACATTATTCCAAAAGGCCTGGTATTTGCCGATATGCTCATTGGCATACTGTAGTCTTGCTGTAATGTTCTTTTAGACAGCAAATGTTGTTTCCTGGCACGCCTCCCACACAGGTCAAATTTGTGCAATCTCTTTCTGATTGTAGACGCATGCACTTTGACACCAACAGTTGCAAGACTTACTAGCTGATCCTGTGATGAAATTTTGGGGTTCTGTTAGAATTCTTTTTGCATCAGACGTTCTGCGCTTGGGCTGAATTTGCTGGAACGGCCAGTCCTGTACAAATTGGCAATCATTTGAAATCTGGCCCATTTGTAGATTATATTTCTTACAGTGGAATGATGTATTTCAAATTATTCTGAGATCTTTTTAAATCCCTTGGCAGACTCATAGGCATCCACAACCCTTTTTCTGAAGGCCTTACAGAACTCTTTAGATCTTGGCATGATGACACCACACACCTCAATAGCAAAGGGAACACCAGACACTAGATATGAGAGTGGTGTAAATAAGTCCGGCTCCACCTGCGCTCACAAAGCAGGTCCTAATCCCTGGCACCCAATCTTCAACACCTGATTCTAATGGATTTGAAGGTGTGATAAATGTAGGGGTGTACTTACTTTTCCATGTAACTGATCTGTTTTTTTTTTTGTTAATTTAAATTATGAAAATTAATACAAAATGTCAATTTTATATGTATCAACTCTATTAATAGGTGCTGTCTCAATCAAAAAGGATCAAATGTTTGCTTGTCCACATATGTAAATAAATAAATAAATAAAATTCCATGGGGTGTACTAATTTTTTCACATGACTGTATGTTGGCATTGTCTGAATGTGGCAGGACTGAGAGAGCATGTGCTGTGCTCCACAATATGGCACAGATCAATAGGCTCCCCGCCCTCATCTCCTCTAGCTAATAACCAATTCACATCTCTATCCACCTGATGAGTGTACTGTTTGTTTAAATGGACATCATGAGTAAACTATGAATAGCTGAGACCATATATTGTAGGTGTAGCTAGATTTTTAACCACCTCTTTTAATTTCATTGGTATTTCAAACATAACCCCTTTTATTCATTTAGTTCATTTATATAGAGATAACTTCTAGACACATCTTCCACTTCGCATTCCCCATCATTCCTCTTTGTTGTTTTTCTTTCCACCTTTATCAGCACTACCTCATTCAAAAATGAATGGCGCACACACCATATTTAAATATGTATGAGGCAATCTGAACTGACTATTTAAGGATATTTGTGGGTGGAAACTGGGCGGGAGAAGAGGCCTTTTCAGCTGTGCATGTTTTCAAGAAGACTGATTTATAAAGAAACGGTGTGCAGGTGTGTGTACGCAAGGTTTTATAAATCTTATAAGTGCGCATGCAATTTCCTGTTTTTGTTTGTATGCACACTTTTACTCTAGACTCCGCATAATGCTTTTTAAATGGCTCCTGGATCTTTGTTAAAGGCTTTTCCAGGTTTCAGTGTTCAGTGCAGCATGCTTTAAGTTCCATACCACATTTTGGTACTGCACATCTCTCCGTCCTGACAGTGGGGTCACTGGTGAAGCACCATGGCCCACCGGGTCTCTCATCTGGATTCCTACATAAGTTCTCTGGCAGATTCAGCGTTGTTGTATTGAACTCACTGGAAAACAAATGCCATTGTGGAATAAATGACCAACAACAGAGTTTGAAAAGCAATATGACAGAGAGTACTGTTTAAAACATGGATACAGTTTTGGAGTGCCACATCTCTCTGCTCTGATGTAACATGGCTAACTTAATTAAGAAAAAAAAGAAATCATATTACATAATTTAACACTTTGTATACACAATAATACATTAGAACTAAAGCCCAGTGAAACAAATACATACGTGATTCTGTGAGGGAAGTTGCTTTTCCAATACTGGCATGGTTTTCCTGAGATAGTGACATTGATATTACCTTTGTAGTGTTCACCGGTATTAACGTAGCAGAGACCTGTCAAGCACATACAGGATTTAGATGAAAAGCACTGCTCTACTATTTGTAGTGTCTCCACTGACCTAGTTATCACCGTTTCTCATGTTTTCAATACAGTGAGATGTATTTGGTTAGCCAAGGATAATCTTAGATCTAAGTTTATCTTTAATATAAGAGGCCTATCTATCTATCTATCTATCTATCAGCCAATTTGATTATTAATTTTAATTGTTTTATTTCATCCTCAATACATCAGGATGCTACCCTTTACCTTTCTGATCGATACAACTTCGAATTCCTCTGATGGTATCCACATTCCGCTTTACCGTGGTGCCAGAACAAGCTGTGGGACCACAGGAGCATACATCAGATCAGTGCACAAAAGGACAAATAAAGCATCATGCCAATTCATTCAAGTTTGCTGGACATATCAAGAATATGGAATTTTTAAAACAGTGATGTTTAGACACAAATCATGTCATTTCTCTCTTATGTCTCTAACATATAATTCCATCTTAACCAACCAAATAAAACAACAACATTAAGCTGAAGATTTTTGGTTGAGTATCGTCTTAAATCATTTCCATATTCTGTACTTGCTAGAATTACTGGAAATATTTTCTATTGATTATTATTTGGAAAAACTGTCAATCTTATTCTGATACCAGAATAAGATAAGAAAAAAACCTGACATAACATTTCAAAATAACATTTTTATTACCTTAATACTATTTTTCTAAGTTAATAAATTTACTCACCTTAAGGAATTAGTTAGACAACACATAGCTAATTTTAGTTTTTAGTTATGTCATATTAACAGTTTTTAAAAGAAAATATGGGCAAATCAGCAGAAACAAAAATATATTTAAAGATCTTTAATGTTAAAAAAAAAAAAAAAACTTGATTTCCCTAATATAAGAATGCAACATATTAAGTAAACTTAATCTATAGTTTTTTCAAAATCTAGCTAATCAGAATAGTTGTAATTTACACATATCAGTCTGAAAGGCTTAGTAAGAATAAAAAGCCTGTTTAAGAAATAAGTTTGAAGGACAATAACCAGTTAAATTACAACAGCTGAAGTATAACTGTTCTTGGTAACATACACTAATCTGATGGTACAAGTAGACAACAGGTTTAAAAAAAAAAAAAAAAAAACACTTGCCATGGACATTTTTATGTGAAAATCATATTAAACATATTAAGTAATGATAGTTAAAAAAGTAGTGACTGAAAACTTCTAGGGATATTATTCGAATGAGATGCTGCCTAGCTCCCGCTGATTCCTGCCCCCATTTTCAGTCAGCTTAGTGTTACGATTTTTTTTTTTTTTACAACAATACAATTTCTGTCTTTGAAAAACCAAATTAGTGTGTCTTCAGGGCTAATCCCTTGGTATAGATGAGCCACAATCAAGCATATCGAAACAGGGACTGATTTGGTAATCACTCAGAAAAAAGGCTGGTGAAGGTTTGAACTTTGCTCCTCGTTCAATATCACATATTTACACAAAATGTGGTCTCTGCTGACTCCTGTTTTAGATAATCTTACCCAAGTATGTGTTCCAAAATGCAGTCTAAAGAACAGAGAAAAGAAATAATTAAACTTAGTATAACGTAAAATACTCCAATTGTATGACGCTATGATAATAACATACTCCACTATTTCTCCTGTATGATGAGTTCCGGAGGAATGTACATTTGTGAACGCCACTAAATTGGCAGAGTGTTAAGTTTAGATGGAACAGAATAGTCTCAGGATAGTCGTCAGAGGCTGCAGCTGTGCCTACCGTTTTATCATTGGCCTCAAACACCTCTCGAGCCTCCTCATGGTCACAGATCTCCTCCACACATTCCCTCTCCAGATTCCCTTTCTTCCAAATCTCCTCAAAAGCCGTGTTTGCTCTCTTTACTCGGATAACCTGAGAAGCCCTCTTCCCTTCAATAAAAACTGCCAAAAAAAAAAAAAACCCCACAAAGAAAAAGTATCTCGTAACACTACTCAATAGACACCAACATAATCAGTACATGTGACCATTTCATCTAAAAAAAATTAAAAGACATCAAATTTGCCATACCATCGTAGCAGAGTGTAAGCTGAAACACTTGGCTGAGAAGAAGTATGACAAGAAGAGGCGCTGGTACTGCTCCCATTCTTTACAGTGATAAAGCTTGCGATCCCAAACAGTCCTGGAACATCACACAGAGCTGGAAAACTGCTAACAAATGCCAGAAATCCTCTTCCTGCTGCTCGAGTTAATATTGAACTACTGGACTTCAAATAGAACAGAGATTATGTGTATGATGGACACAAGACTAGAACCATCCACACAAGTTGATATCACTCTAAACAGTGATTCAGCCGAGGTGTTCGAGTACAGTCTTGGTACACTAAGATATGAATAATATATTGAGTCAGTTATCATTTTTGACAGTCCTATCATGTAAAAACAGTACATATATTTCGAGTTCTAAAGCAACACACTGGTGCTATTTACATTTGAGGCTTTCTACTTGTCTATATTAGTTTCACAGTCATCATTAAACTGAGCTATTAGTTACTTGATGCTATTTCTGTAAGAAGTTCTCCTTCATTAAAGCTAATCTGGGTTTTAGGTGCTGGACTTTCATCAAATGGGTGTAGGATTATAGGGTCATGTGACTGAAATGATCCATTTGAATGCTAAAGTTTGGATCCTACATAGTTTCTGTATGGACAAAGGTAGGAAAACAACCTCTATTTTCAATGTATCCAATTGTACAATTTTCCAAAATAAATGGAAATCTAGCATGTTAGATAAGATTAAAGATAAGAGATTCAAAACTTAAGGCAAAATCAGTAGATATATTTAGAAACAATGTTCCAGGATGCTTTCAGTTTCCAGACATGATTTGAAAATGACATCTGTCGATGTAGATATGTCAAAAAATAATGTGAGGAGTGATGATGGCTAGGCTACAGTGAGGAGAATGTGAGGATTAACAAATTGTCCAGAAGATTATACAAATAGTTACACTTGAATGAAGTTTAAGTCGTTTTGCAAATAATCTAATAAAAAGCATATTTCACTTTCTTCCATCCTTTAGCCTCAGTATGAAATTCCTCAACTGTTGTGCTGTTTGACAATCAAAAGAATTACACAGAAATAAAGTACCAGTGGATTTAGCTCATGATATTGCGACAAAATCGGCTGGGCATGCCACTTTTTTATTTGAATGAAGAAGATTTTATAAAATGACAAACATTAGTAGGTAGAGATACAATTTGAAATTTTTATCCTCCTTGGGTTTGAGAATCTCTGAGATATATATATATATATATATATATATATATATATAGATAGATAGATAGATGGATAGATAGATAAATAGATAGATAGATAGATATGATGGGTGTTACCTTTAAATATACAACCTGTGATTAATTCTATTAAAAACCCCCACAAAATTAGTAATAGTTGGAACACTAATAATCCTACTTAGAAAGCCATATTTCAGCAGAGATTTGTTTTGTACACAGTGTTCAGATCTGGCACAAACAGTGATGACACAAGGTTCAGTGAACAGATGAGTCAATATTTACTAATGTCTTTAATTCAACTGCTGCCATTTCAGAATAACCTTCTAACGAAATGTAGTAGCAAGCCTTTGAGCAGGGAAAAAACTCAACATATTCAATATATTCAGTCCTCAATTCCCGTCTCTATTTCAATGGTCTCTGCCACTGAGTTTAGCTCGTCATGACCTTGTATTATGACCATGTTACTGTTCTCGGCCTGCTCGTCCACAACAATGCATTTAGTATTCTCGTCCTGGTTCTCCACTGGTATACACTTAGCGTTAGCATCCTGCTGATGTAAAAGAATACACTCAGCATTAGCATCCTGTGCTTGAACCAGAATGCACTTAGTATTGTCAGTGGACACAACAATTTCTATAATGTCCTGACCAAGTTCCATCTGTTCCAAACCTTCTTCGACAACTTCTTCAGAGTGAGATGTCATTCTAGGGTCCTGCAGGGTGTGGACAAAAAACAAAGTTTGCTCTTTTTCCTGCTTCCCTCCATCACTCTCCCATTGCTCCCTCTCTTTATGGCTTGATTTTCTAGGTCGCCCCCTAGTTGGTACCGTGTGCCCAGCCTGCATTCGATCTGCATGTACTCTGAGGTGGCGCTGTAGACTTTGCATCAAAGTGTATCTGCTTCCGCATATCTCACACTTGTGTGGCTTTTCTTCCAGGTGTGACTTCATGTGTCTGCGGAGCTTGGTTGCCAGTGTATACCCTTTCCCACAATCCTGGCACTTATAGGGCCTATCATCTGCATGCAGACGCTCATGGGCCCGCAGTGTTTGTGGGTCTCGCAGTGCTTTGCCACACACAGGGCAGAGGTATGCTTCACCCGTGTGGCAAATCAGATGCCGCTTCAGCTCGGGTGCCTGTGAGAAACGAAGCTCACAGTGTGGGCACCCATAGGGCTTTTCGCCTGTGTGGCGGCGCAGGTGCCCCTGCAGGTTGAAACGCTGGCGAAAGCACTTGGCACAGTGCGGGCATGCATACGGCCGCTCACCTGTGTGTAAGCACATGTGGGCCCTAAGAGAGTTCTGGTTGGCGAGTTCTTTGGCGCACTCTGGGCATTTGATCCTGGGGACCCATTTGGCCTCATGGACCGCCCGGTGGGCACGCAGAGAAGGCCTCCGGGCAAAACCCTTGCCACATACATTACACACAAATGGTTTCTCACCTGTGTGTAGCACTTGGTGCTCCTTGAGGTCACGTTTCAGACCATAGCTCTTGTCACAATGCTGGCACTTGTAAGGTCGTTGTCCACTGTGCAAGAGTAAGTGGGCATGATAACTCTCCTTGGATCTGTAGCGCTTTTCACAGACTGTACAAGCATATGGCTTCAACTCAGAGTGTGTGAGCTTGTGCTTCTTTAAGTGGCAAAGCTGGAAGAAAGTTTTTCCACACTCATCACACTTGTACTTGCGCTCTCGTAGATTCTCGATGTCTGGAGAACCCTCTTTTCCTCTCTGCACATTCACAGACCCTTCCTTGGGCTTATCATCTGCATTAACCTTCTCCTTGTGGACTGAGATCTCTTGGCTTTCTTGTCCATTTTCAGTGGTAATCTGTTTGCTCTGAGAGTTCTTGGTAACATGTGTACCAATCCCACATCTTTGCCCTTGCGATTGCTTGATTAAACGGCTGCTTAGTGAGTGGACTATGCGGGGTTTCATTGCCAGGCGACAGCTGGCTCTCACAGCCACTCGAAGCTGCTCAGGTGGTTTTGCTAGCTCCAGTGCTGTGGCTCCAGTAATGCTCCCCAGCTTCTCAGTACCACATGTATCCATCACTTCCTTTTCACGTCTATCTCTGCATTCTACTTGATTCCATTCTGTATTGCTGGCTGGATGTTCATCCTTCAGCTGTTTTGCTGTAAGACATACAAATGCCCTCAAATAACTCAACACACAGCCATTAATGTCTAAACCGCTAGCAACAAAAGTGAGTACAACCCTAAATGGAAATGTCCAAATTGGGCCCAATTAGACATTTTCCCTCACCAGTGTCATGTGACTTGTTAGTGTTACAAGGTCTCAGGTGTGAATGGGGAGCAGGTGTGTTAAATTTGGTGTCATCGCTCTCACACTCCCTCATACTGGTCACTGGAAGTTCAACATGGCACCTCATGGCAAAGAACTAACTGAGGATCTGAAAAAAAGAATTGTTGCTCTACATAAAGATGGCCTAGGCTATAAGAAGACTGCCAAGACACTGACACCGAGCTGCAGCACGGTGGCCAAGACCATACAGCGGTTTAACAGGACAGGTTCCACACAGAACAGGCCTTGCCACGGTCATATCCAGAGGTTGTTTTTGGGAAATAGACGTATGAGTGCTGCCAGCATTGCTGCAGAGGTTGAAGGGGTGGGGGATCAGCCTGTCAGTGCTCAGACCATATGCCACACACTGCATCAAATTGGTCTGCATGGCTGTCGTCCCAGAAGGAAGCCTCTTCTAAAGATGATGCCCCTCCCTTCGGAGACTGGGCCGCAGGGCAGTATTCCAGAATGATAACGACCCCAAACACACCTCCAAGATGACCACTGCCTTGCTAAAGAAGCTGAGGGTGAAGGTTGAGGGTGAAGGACTGGCCAAGCATGTCTCCAGACCTAAACCCTATTGAGCATCTGTGGGGCATCCTCAAACGGAAGGTGGAGGAGCACAAGGTCTCTAACATCCACCAGCTCCGTGATGTCGTCATGGAGAAGTGGAAGAGGACTCCAGTGGCAACCTGTGAAGCTCTGGTGAACTCCATGCCCAAGAGGGTTAAGGCAGTGCTGGAAAATAATGGTGGCCATGCAAAATATTGACACTTTGGGCATAATTTGGACATTTTCACTTTGGGGTGTACTCACTTTTGTTGCCAGCGGTTTAGACATTAATGGCTGTGTGTTGAGTTATTTTGAGGGGACAGCAAATTTACACTGTTATACAAGCTGTACACTCACTACTTTACATTGTAGCAAAGTGTCATTTCTTCAGTGTTGTCACATGAAAAGATATAATCAAATATTTACAAAAATGTTAGGGGTGTACTCACTTTTGGGAGATACTATATATATACACATATATATAGTGAGGGAAAGAAGTATTTGATCCCCTGCTGATTTTGTATGTTTGCCCACTGACAAAGAAATGATCTGAGAAATGAATTCTGAGAGACAGAATAACAACAAGAAAATCCAGAAAAACGCATGTCAAAAATGTTATAAATTGATTTGCATTTTAATGAGGGAAAAAAAGTATTTGACCCCCTCTCAATCAGAAAGATTTCTGGCTCCCAGGTGTCTTTTATACAGGTAACGAGCTGAGATTAGGAGCACACTCTTAAAGGGAGTGCTCCTAATCTCAGCTTGTTACCTGTATAAAAGACACCTGTCCACAGAAGTACTTAGTACTTGGTGGCAAAACCCTTGTTGGCAATCACAGAGGTCAGACGTTTCTTGTAGTTGGCCACACATCTCAGGAGGGATTTTGTCCCACTCCTCTTTGCAGATCTTCTCCAAGCCATTAAGGTTTCGAGGCTGACCTTTGGCAACTCGAACCTTCATCTCCCTCCACAGATTTTCTATGGGATTAAGGTCTGGAGACTGGCTAGGCCACTCCAGGACCTTAATGTGCTTCTTCTTGAGCCACTCCTTTGTTGCCTTGGTTGTGTGTTTTGGGTCACTGTCATGCTGGAATACCTATCCACGACCCATTTTCATTTTCTCTCAGCCCTGGCTGAGGGAAGGAGGTTCTCACCCAAGATTTGACGGTACATGGCCCCGTCCATCGTCCCTTTGATGCGGTGAAGTTGTCCTGTCCCCTTAGCAGAAAAACACCCCCAAAGCATAATGTTTCCACCTCCATGTTTGACGGTGGGTTGGTGTTCTTGGGGTCATAGGCAGCATTCCTCCTCCTCCCAGCACGGCGAGTTGAGTTGATGCCAAAGAGCTCCATTTTGGTCTCATCTGACCACAACACTTTCACCCAGTCGTCCTCTGAATCATTCAGATGTTCATTGGCAAACTTCAGACGGGCATGTATATGTGCTTTCTTGAGCAGGGGGACCTTGCGGGCGCTGCAGGATTTCAGTCCTTCACGGCGTAGTGTGTTACCAATTGTTTTCTTGGTGACTATGGTCCCAGCTGCCTTGAGATCATTGACAAGATCCTCCCGTGTAGTTCTGGGCTGATTCCTCACTGTTCTCATGATCATTGCAACTCCACGAGGTGAGATCTTGCATGGAGCCCCAGGTCGAGGAAGATCGACAGTTCTTTTGTGTTTCTGTTGTCACCTTCTCACCAAGCTGCTTGGCAATGGTCTTGTAGCCCATTCCAGACTTGTGTAGGTCTACAATCTTGTCCCTGACATCCTTGGAGAGCTCTTTGGTCTTGGCCATGGTGGAGAGTTTGGAATCTGATTGATTGATTGCTTCTGTGGACAGGTGTCTTTTATACAGGTAACAAGCTGAGATTAGGAGCACTCCCTTTAAGAGTGTGCTCCTAATCTCAGCTTGTTACCTGTGTAAAAGACACCTGGGAGCCAGAAATCTTTCTGATTGAGAGGGGGTCAAATACTTATTTCCCTCATTAAAGTGCAAATCAATTTATAACATTTTTGACATGCATTTCTGGATTTTCTTGTTGTTATTCTGTCTCTCGCTGTTCAAATAAATCTATCATTAAAATTATAGACTGATCATTTCTTTGTCAGTGGGCAAACGTACAAAATCAGCAGGGGATCAAATACTTCTTTCCCGCACTGTGTATATATATATATATATATATATATATATATATATATATATATATATATATATATATATATATAATGTACATACATAAATGACCAGTCGTCACACAGTTCACATATATACACACAGTTCTGTGCAAAAGTTTTAGGCACACTATTTTTTTAGTACAAACTTTTGTTATAGATTTTATATTTCATGACTTCTACACTATCGAGTCAGCACAAAAAAAAACATTTTAGATTCCCAAACATTAGTTTTCTAGCACAAAATTAAATGTTATAGAAAAATGTTTGTACGTCATTAAAGACGACAGCGTATTATGTAAGAGACACTTTTCAGACCAAAAGAACACAATGAAGGCTGCTGGGATTTGCTGCAAAAATAAGAAGAAAGTATGAAAGTCAAAGTCTCCAGAAGAACCGTGTCTGTTTCTGCAAGATGCTCCATAAACTTACAGATCATTTCCTTATGAAAGTGCACTAATTGTACCGGAGACTACTACTTTTTTTATTTTTTTGTCACACCAAATGTTGACTTTGTTTCATTTACTACTGTTTACTGCTCTTTACAGTATTTTGTTTTTAAATGTAGAAACATTTAATTTAATTGTTTTGAAGGCATCTTTGCTCTACAGCATTTATTTGCATGTGCCTAAAACTTTTGCACAATACTAATATTATATATATATATATATATATATATATATATATATATATATATATATATATATATACATATATATATATATATATATACACACACACACACATATATATGTTGTTCCTTTTCTTTACATTTTTATAACCTGTTATGAAGCTGACAACAGAGGCAGTAGTTACATTTTATAGCATCACAACATTCTGGTTACTATGACAGACGTTTCCAGTCAATTTAATAAAATTTTTATATTTTCATTCATACATTCATACATAAAAAAATTATTTTAGATTAAATAGCACACATCTACATACCTTCCCCCTCAGAGCCCTGCTTTACATAACCAGGCTTCAGTGACTTATCCTTACTTGCTCTCTGTGGTGTTTCCTGTTTGGAGAGTTCTTCTGTTATGGTCACTACCTTGTTCTTCACAGGTTCATTCGGAAAGTTCTGATCTTCTGGCCAGACCAGGAGCTCTGTTCCCTGACTGATGTCCTTACAGGTCCTGAAACAAGGTTTTCCATCCACCTCATGCACAATGACGTTCCTTTGATCTTCACTCGGGGCACTACAAGCAAACCTGGACATGACAATAATTATTATGATGTTATGATATAATGAGACACTGGGGAAAAAAACTGTTACAAAATATGACTAAATCCAAACATCATCTTCATCTGATCTGAGTTTATTAACAAACACAACATGTCCATATTCTTCAGTTTAGTACATGCGATCATTTAAGTAAATGTGATCAAGTTTAAATCGCCGTTTCTCAATATGCGTTCTAATGCGATCTCATGACCTTGTGAACTCATCATCCACCACCGAATTTCAATTCCAATACTCAAGAATGCAAGTACCAGGATGCATGAAATTACCCGGATGTGTTCTTGATCTCGAGGATAAGCGGACCAAACCCACTTGAACTCCCAGAAATCATTGCGACAAAACAATAGAGGATGACAAAATCTTTTTAACAACATTAATTTAAATAATTCAAAATGTGCATCTAAAGAGAATGATTTTTATATATGATTTACAATCTCAATTCCGAACAAGCTGGGACAGTATGGAAAATGCAAAAAAACAAACAAAAGGAGTTATTTGAAAATTCAATTCACCCTGTGCTATATTGAAAACACATTATTAACACATTATTTGATGTTATACTTTGTGAATTTAATTAATTTTTGAAAACATACACTCATTTCAAATCTGATCACAGCAACACACTCCAAAAAAGTTGGGACAGTTGACTGTTTACTACTGTGTAACGTCAGCTTTTCGTTTAATAACACTTATTAAGCGTTTGGGTGCTGAGTGAAGACACCAGTTGATTTAGTTTAGCAAGTGGAAATTTCCCCCATTCATCCATTATGAATTTCTTCAGCTGCACAACTGTATGGGGCCTTCATCGCCTAAATAATGAGCCACACATTCTCAATCTGAGACAGGTCAGGACTGTAGACAGGCCATGCTAGCACCGGCACTCTCTGCTTACGCAACCGTCCGCTTATAATCAGGACAGAATGTGGTTTGGTGTTGTCCTGCTCTGGATGGAAGCATATGTTGCTCCAAAATGTGTACATATCTTTCTGCATTAATGGTGCCCTCACAAATGTACAAGTTACCCATGCCATGACAGATGCTGGCTTTTGAACCTGATGCTGATAACAGCTTGGATGGCCCTTTTCCTCTTTGACCCAGAGAACACAACGGCTGTTTTGTCCAAAACCTACTGAAATGTCGACTCATCGGACTACAAAACACGATTCCACTGTGCTACTGTCCATCTCATATGAGACTGAGCCCAGAGAAGTCGGCGGAGCTTTACTCAAGTATTTCCGAGCCCATGTCAGGATATCCGTGACGGTTTTTAAGACAGTGATGTCTGAGGAATCTGAGATCACGTGCATTCAGAAGTGATTTTCGGCGTTGCCCTTTACGCACCGAGATTTGAGCGCATTCCTTGATTCTTTAATTATATTGTGCACTGTAGAAGGTGAAATGCCCAAAATCCTACCAATTTGTCTTTGGGGACTGTTGTTCTCAAAGTGTTGGATTATTCGCTGATGCATCTGTTGGCAGATCAGCGAGCCTCGACCCATCCTCACTCTTGAAGAATTAGGCCTTTTATTGGAGGCTCCTTATATACTATGATTAGACGATTGTCTCAACTTTTTAGGAATGTGTTGCATGCATCAATTTCAAAATAAGCGTTTATCTTCAAAAAACTATACAGTTGATTAGGTAAAACATCAAATACCTTGTCTTCATATGTTTTTTGTTTAAATACAAGTCAAAGTACATTTACAAATTACTCCTCTTTGTTTTTATTAGTATTTTCCATACTGTCCAAATTTTTTCGGAATTAGGGTTGTACATTGAGATATACAGTATCTCACAAAAGTGAGTACATCCCTCACATTTTTGTAAATATCTAATTATATATCTTTTCGTGTGACAACATTGAAGAAATGACACTTTGCTACAATGTAAAGTAGTGAGTGTACAGCTTGTGTAACAGTGTAAATTTGCTGTCCCCTCAAAATAACTCAACACACAGCCATTAATGTCTAAGACAGGCAAGACACACTTGTCTTTGTACTCCTCACCTGGTTGCCACCACACACTCTTGACACCATCTGAAGCAAATAAGCAAATAAGGAAGCCTCTTCTAAAGATGATGCACAAGAAAGCCTGCAAACAGTTTGCTGAAGACAAGCAGACTAAGGACATGGATTACTGGAACCATGTCCTGGGGTCTGATGAGACCAAGATAAACTTATTTGCTTCAGATGGTGTCAAGAGTGTGTGGTGGCAACCAGGTGAGGAGTACAAAGACAAGTGTGTCTTGCCTGTCTTAGACATTAATGGCTGTGTGTTGAGTTATTTTGAGAGGACAGCAAATTTACACTGTTACACAAGCTGTACACTCACTACTTTACATTGTAGCAAAGTGTCAGTTCTTCAGCGTTAATCAAATATTTACAAAAATGTGAGGGGTGTACTCACTTTTGTGAGATACTGTATATGACGTTGTTGAAAAGTCAAATATATCCCTTGGAAATATTTTAATTAAACTATGCAAGCTTCCCTCCTGAGGTAATGGTAAACTCATTAGCTTAGTTTTTAGTTAGCGTGAGGTCACAGTTACAAACAATGAGCTTACCACATTAAAACATGTTTAATTAACTTTTGCTTAATCAGCCAGTTAACAGTACAACTATTAACCAGCTGAAACGTATTACTTAGGGAGCACTGAAGAGACGACTGTCCTGTCCCACTACTAGAAATGTGTTGGGCTGGGCCATTGCGTAACGGGAAGCTCACAGCACATCTCAATTCTCACAAAGATGTATTCTATGTCCTCCTGTCCTTCTGAGTTTGTTCTTTCAAGGTAGCCTGGCAAGACCAGTCTTGGAGAGAACGCAAGTCCGTTCTTTGCGTTCTTAGGACTGAGAAACAGGCAATGTCTCTCTTGTTGCAGGACCACCCATAATGTAGTTGTTACTTCAATTTCTTTCATTCACTTTCAATTTATGGGATTATTATTATTTTTTAACTGTAACCCAAATGTTGATATCATACCTCATCCAGTATGTTCTGCCTGAAATTTGTCCATTAGCTCCTTTTAGGCATCTGCTCACTTCGGCTGTCTGAAACACGTGAGAAAACCAATTTAAGTTTAATTTTCCAAGTCCTACAAAGTTTTATGGCATTACAACTAGAAGGTAGCTTGTGTAAGCATACTATACCTCTTCCTTTTCTGGCACTTTGTCTGGATCTTCCAGCCCCAAAAGAGTTCCAGTCTGTAAGTCCCATCCAACACACCACAACCCCATTTGCCCATCTTTAGCGAGAGAGGGCCCTAAAGTCAGGCCACGGGGTACTAACCTCAGCACATTACAGAAAGATTCTTTTACACACTCCGGCAGGCCCGCATTCTGAGTAGACGTAGCCACTGAGGGAAGAAGAATAAAACATGAATATACTGTTTACGATGAGTTACTAAGCAGAGTTTATTAGTGATGGACACAGAGACACATTAGAAGTTATAGCTCAAGCACTTGACCGTAGTGTCTGAGCCATGGGACAATAGGACCCATATGACAAATGCAAGCTCCTGCCTCAAAATACTAAATAATCCATAGTCCACAGAATTTCTCTATTTACATATTAGCATGACAAATCCACGAGGGAGACATGGACGTGTGGTACCACCTCCCAGCTCCAGGATCCAGAGTGCAATCCTGAGCTCAGGTTACTGTATGTGTGCAGTTTTTGTATATGTTCTCCCCAGTCTGCATGGGTTTATACGGGTTCTTTATCTTTATCAGTGTTTCTCTCTTCTCCATGTTCTTCTTTTTATCCATGTCCCCAGATAGGCTCCAGATCTAACCAGGACAAAGCGGTTACTGCAGAATACTGGAGATGAATGAATGATAAACACATGACCTCAGGGCTGCACAATATATATAAAAAATTATAGAATATCGTATATACCCTTGCAATAACTTTACAAAGTTAAACAATAAAGGTTAAACAATAAAGACTTCTTTGCTAATATTTACCATGGGTGGCAATATTAGTGAAGGGAAGTGTGTGTGTGTGTGTGTGTGTGTGTGTGTGTGTGTGTGCGCATGTCTATATATACATCCCGGTTGCCTCACACTGCCAGGGTTGGGGGTTCAATTCCCGTCGCGGCCCCGTGTGTGCGGAGTTTGCATGTTCTCCCCATGCTACGGGGGTTTCCTCCGGGTACTCCGGTTTCCTCCTCCAGTTCAAAGACATGCATGGTAGTCAGATTGGCATGTCCAAAGTGTCCGTAGTGTATGAATGTGGGTGTGTTTGTGCCCTGTGATGGATTGGCACCCTGTCCAGGGTGTACCCCACCTTGTGCCCCATGCCCCCTGGGATAGGCTCCCTGCAATCCTGAAGGATAAGCTTTACAGAAAATGGATGCATATATATATATATATATATATATATATATATATATATATATATATATATATAAGTTAACTATAACTATCAGATAATCTAATTCAAGAATTGTTTGACTGAAAACTACTACATCCTCAAAGCTATGACAAAAAGCTGGAAAGACTACATTAAACTACACAGATGCTGTAAAATGATGAAAAGTCTATTTATTAAGACCTATTTTTGTTATAAACTTTTTTTTTTTTTTGCCTTAAGAGCCCAGACCTTTAAAGTAAACTATGATTTCTATACACCTGGTGCACTTATAATAGTGCACATTAAATGAGATTAATGGCCCTTTGTACTCAATGTGGCATAAATACGTCACAACAATGAACTGAACCATTTTAATAGTACTGTAGGAGTCATTTAGAAGTGCCTACACGACACTCAGGAACTGCTGTGATCAAAAGTAAGTACTGCTTGTGGAGTGTGAGAGTTACGCGCATGCGCACATGATTGGCACAAAGTACTTCACTGAACGTGCACGCTTCACTTCAGATTGCCAAGAAATCAATAATACGCTTTGGTTTTATTGTAATTATTTGATATCAGATTATTAAACAAGTATACTAAAACACTGCTTTAGTGTTTTACGTTACAGATGAAGAGTAGCTAAGTTAATTCTGATATTATAAACAGCGGTGTAGGAAGGTGTTGCTATAGATAGCCGAATAGTTTTTGATATAAATAATGATCCCTTCAAGAATATTTGCGTTATCTTGAATTTGTTGGAATTGTAGGGAAAATGCCAGTTAGGTTTGCAGGGTTGTTTTTTTTTCTTCTTCTTCCTTCACTAGCAGGAAGCTTGCTAGCTAAGAAATCCAATGATTTGACCTGAACTTTTCGCCTATTCTGTTTGTTTAAGTGACGGATAGTTTCAGCATGAACACAATGTTACTGTTTCCACTAACTTAGCACTGGGTTTCCTTTCCGCGTTGGCCACTCGAGTGTTTTCTTATATCCCCCGAAACTCCGAGAAAATCATAGCGCTCCAACCAACAAGACATCCACAAACCGGAAGTCAACTCTGTGTAACTGGTGTTACCGTCTAACTCGTCCCCCTAAACACATTCATTTATCTTTAGTTTCACTGAACGGTGACGACAAGCAGAAATACAATAACATAATTCATGCGTTTTCTTTCCTGAGCTTTAAGTTATATATCATGTGAGAGGAAAGTAGACCTGTGTAAACATGTATTTAAGGAATAAAACACTTTGGGGTGTTTTCTTATAACAGCACAACCCAATATGTATTTCACTTATACCACCATAGCAAATGATTTAAAAAAAAAAATTTTTTATTAATTAAAGAACAACACATCATAGCTTTTTAATTCGTTTTTAGTTGTGTTTAATGTGTTGTCACTATAGCAGCTATACAGTCTTTTCCTCACCAGATTCTCTCTCTCTCTCTCTCTCTCTCTCTCTCTGTCTCTCTCTCTCAATCCCTCTTGATGTCCCCATGAAGTCAAGATTGAAGTTTTGTGGCTTTTTGTATGAATATATGAGCTGTAGGGTTATCTATAAGCTAGTGCGCTCCAAAACAACAACAAAGTTCACATTTAGAGGATAGAGTGGGGGGAAATAAGTATTGAACGCGTCAACATTTTATTTCAGTAAATATATTTCCAATGAGGTTATTTACATGAAATTTTCACCAGACATCAGTATTAACTCAAGAAACATGGAAATATAAACTATATAATACTTTGTTCCGGTGTCATTCCACTTTATTATACATAACTTTATTTAGGGACTTTAATGTTGTGAATTCTTTATATTTACGGATTTCTTGAGTTAATACCAAAGTCTGGTGAAAATTATTTCATGTGAATAACCTCATTTGAAATATATTTACTGAAAAAAATGTTGCCGCGTTCAATACTTATTTCCCCACTGTATATGCATTCAAAATTTACAGTCTCTCTACGCCACCAATACAGATCCATAGTTTTGATGACGTCATTCTTCACTTCGGCTTCTCATCAGATCTTCAGTCTAATCGAATGCTCTGTAGAATCGGAAGTGTCCTGCCCCCAACAGTTTGTAAAGCTGCATTCACACCATGTCGTAATTACCATAATTTCAGGATTCCAACTTGTACAAAGTGTTCACGTTGTCATAGAACCCATAATTACAATGTGTAAACTTGTAATTTTCTGAGCTCCACCTTGTACCACCTGTGGAAACACTTAGATTGGTGGCGGCTCCAGCAGTAAAATGTAGTTAAGTTCACCTCACCTCCCGATCCGAGTTGTTCTTCTTTTTTGCCCACTTCAGGGCAACCTGAAGTGTCACTGAGGAAGCAGCACCCTTCGAGCTAACGCTATTACATTAATTTACATTAATTTCTTCTAATCTCTATACTTTAAAATTATTTACCTTACGTTATACAAATATAACTGACACCACTTTAGATAAAACAATCGTAACGTTGCGTTGTCGCAAATTTGATCTGTATTTTGTTTTTTTTTACAAAACATCCGTGACTAGCTTGTAGCCCGTAGCCCGCTAGCATCACCTACCGCTAGCCTTGTTTACGTTTCACATTTCTCACTTACCGCTGTTCTGTTTTAAAAAAACAAAAACAAAACAAACAAAAAAAAACAAATATGTCTGCTGTCTCTCCGGTTTTGAGTGCAGATGAGGACTCGCTTGAGCTTCACATGGTGCGGCTGGAACTGGAGGATGTGGAGAAGCAGATCCGCGGCCTACTCGACAAAGTAGGCCCAGCTGCTGGAGCGACAAACTGCGCTGGAAATATCTTGTGCCTCTGCCCACATATCCAAGGTAAGCACACAGCGTGGTATTTCCACTCCCAGCCCCTGTACGCCGTGTGTTTCTCTGTGCAGGGACCGTGCACCTAGGACTTTCCCAGCCGTGGTCTCCGTCACGCCGGCGCCAACACACCTCGGGCCTTGGGTGAACCAGCGGCGAAAGGCGCGGGCTGGACCCTCTCCACCTCCGGTGTTCGAGATTCCAACCAGGAACCGCTTCGCCCCTCTCCACCAGACCAGACCCAACGCTGTGATCGTCGGGGACTCCATTGTGCGGAACGTCCGTGTAGCCTCATCTAAAGGTAAGGTGCGCACACACTGTTTTTCTGGTGCTTGTGTCCTTGATGTCGCTGCGCAGGTATCCGGGATCCTGAAGAAGGACGAGCGCATTGGAGCGGTTGTGCTGCACGCGGAGACGAACGACACCAGGCTGCGGCAGACGGAGGTTCTGAAGAGGGACTTCTCCAGCCTGATCGAGACGGTACGAGGCAGATCACCCACCGCGAAGATCATCGTCTCTGGACCTCTTCCCACATACAGACGTGGAGCAGAAAAGTTCAGTAGACTTCTAGCATTAAATGATTGGTTAGTCTTTTGGTGTAATGAGCAGAATCTGGTGTTTGTCAATAACTGGAATCTGTTCTGGCAGCGTCCTAGGTTGTTTCGTCCTGATGGCCTGCACCCCAGCAGCCTTGGAGCGGAACTGCTTTCAGACAACATTTCCAAGGCGCTACACTCCAAGTGACTGCCTACCGTAAGTACATCTTCCAATAATAACATTCAGTATAATCAATGTTCAACTAAAAATCCGGCAAAGGTAATACATACTATAGAGACTGTGTCTGTTCCCTGAGCTATACAAATATATAGAAAATCTCGGAAAGTCTATCTTCATAACCTAATTAACATAAAATTAAATCATATTGAATGCACAGCCAGCACTTTTGATCTGAGGCTAGGACTATTAAACATTAGATATCTTGCGTCTAAGGCTCTTATTGTTAACGACATCATTACTGATCAGGAATGTAATTTAATGTGTTTAACAGAAACTTGGATTAAACCAAACGAGTACATAGCATTAAATGAAGCCAGTCCTCCTGGATACAGTTATGTACATCAGCCTCGTTCAACTGGTAGAGGAGGAGGTGTTGGACTCATCCATAGTAAAAATCTAGTCGTCACACAAAAACCTAAGCATAAATTTAATTCTTTTGAAATTCTTTATACCAGTATAAGTTATGTAGCCACAAAAAATATGTAAATTCCTCTAATTATTATTTACAGACCCCCAGGGCCATATACTGAATTTCTTAGTGAATTTGCAGACTTTGTCTCAAACCTGGTTGTGTCTGTAGATAAAGCATTAATCGTCGGAGACTTTAATATTCATTTTGATAACCTGGAAGACCCTCTAAGAATAGCGGTTGTGTCCATCTTAGATTCAGTAGGGATTAATCAGAACGTAATCGGGCTTACTCATAATGGTGGTCACACTCTTGACCTCATACTAACATACGGACTAAGTATAGAAAATATCATTTTTCCGCAGTCTGAAGTTGTCTCAGACAACTTATCTTATCTCGTTCATAATACGTATTGATCATAATATTTCCACCTCGTCTCGCTACCGCGTAACACGTACCTACACATCAGCTACTGCACCGAGCTTCATAAATAACCTCGCAGAAACATCAATTAGATTTGGATCACCGTCAGATCACACAGAGCTCGATCAGGCGACTGAAAGCTTGGAGTCAACACTCCGCTACACGCTAGATAGAGTGGCTCCACTCAAAAGGAAAATAATTAGAGAAAAAAAATTAGCACCCTGGTATAACGATCAAACGCGAACTTTAAAACAGACAACTCGACAATTAGAACGTAAATGGCGTCAAACCAAACTGGTGATATTTCAAACAGCATGGAAGGAGAGCCTACTGAAATATAGGAAATCTCTTGGCGATGCTAGAAAAATCTATTTCTCCACCTTAATAGGAGACAACAAAAACAATTCTAGATTCCTTTTCAACACAGTAGCAAAATTAACTAGGAATAAAACCACTACAGAGAGAAACACTCAATCATTACA
This sequence comes from Ictalurus punctatus, assembly GCF_001660625.3. Lineage (NCBI taxonomy): Eukaryota > Metazoa > Chordata > Actinopteri > Siluriformes > Ictaluridae > Ictalurus > Ictalurus punctatus. Next base: position 5,595,486 of record NC_030442.2, on the reverse strand, counting down.
TAGCAGTGAAGATTTCATGAAATTTTTCAATGATAAGGTTGAAAATATTAGACGTGAAATACAGGCCATTAAATTAAAACTGGACAGTACTGTAACAAACCCATTACATGACAATGTAGCAATATCAGATCAATGTTTAGTGTTTTGCTCCGCTTAGAGAGACCGAACTAGCTACATTAATCTCTTCAGCCAATTCATCAACTTGCATACTAGATCCCGTACCTACATGTTTGTTTAAACAGATTGGTCCAGGAGTAATTGAACCACTTCTAAATATAATCAATTCTTCCCTAAGCACTGGCTATGTACCTAAATCACTTAAATTAGCAGTTATTAAACCCTTGATCAAAAAACCTGATCTTGACCCGTCTCAATTGTACAACTATAGACCAATATCAAATCTCCCCTTCATCTCTAAGATTTTAGAAAAGGTTGTAGCAAAGCAGTTATGCTCGTACTTAGATAGGAATAACATTCATGAAATGTATCAGTCAGGATTTAGACCTCATCATAGCACAGAGACAGCGTTAGTTAAAGTAGTAAATGACCTTCTACTGACCTACGATCAGGGTTGTGTCTCGCTGCTTGTGTTACTCGACCTTAGTGCAGCTTTTGATACTATAGATCACACTATTCTACTTGATAGATTAGAAAATGTTGTTGGTATTAAGGGAACAGTCCTCTCCTGGCTCAGGTCTTATCTGACCGATCGTTATCAGTTCGTAGATGTAAATGGTGAATTCTCCATGCGTACTGAGCTTACTTTTGGAGTTCCACAGGGTTCTGTTTTAGGCCCACTGCTCTTTACTTTATATATGCTACCCCTAGGTCAAATTATTCGTAAACATGGAATTAGCTTCCACTGTTATGCTGATGATACACAGTTGTATGTTTCAGCGAAGCCAGAGGACAGACAGAAGCTTAGTAAAGTTGAGGATTGTGTAAAGGACATTAGACATTGGATGTTAATTAACTTCCTTCTACTTAATTCTGATAAAACAGAAATACTTTTATTAGGCCCACGTGTAGCTAGAAGTATTCTTTCTGATCACATGGTTACTCTGGATGGTCTTTCTGTTTCATCATGTGCAGCAGTTAAAGACCTTGGAGTGATTATTGACTCCAGCCTATCATATGATGCTCATGTAGATAATATTACTAGGATAGCCTTCTTTCATCTCAGAAATATTTCTAAAATAAGAAACATATTGTCACTACATGATGCGGAAATACTAGTTCATGCATTCGTCACCTCTAGATTAGATTATTGTAATGCCATACTGTCTGGATGTTCCAGTAGGAATATAAATAAGCTCCAATTAGTCCAGAATGCAGCTGCTAGAGTCCTAACTAGAACTAGAAGATACGACCATATCACACCGGTATTATCAATACTGCATTGGCTCCCAGTAAAATCTCGCATTAATTATAAAATGCAGTTTTCAACATCATCTCACACAGATTCAATTCTGAGTCCGAGGATGTGAACAGCTCCAAGCTCTGAATGACAATAGAGTAGAATGACACTTTACTGTGTCAGAAAACTTTGTAACTAACTGTTACAAAGCAGCGATACTGGAAACTCCTTCCAAAAAAACAATAAATGTCACCTCACAGAAAACTCAACCTAATGAACCACTACACACATTTTTAACCTGTTTATATGGGCCCACCATATACCATACAGGCACCAGTGTCAGAGCTGCAGTTATAGAAAATCAACACCTTATGATCAACCAGAATCAAGAATTCAATAGGGCTGTGGTACAATTAGTAAAATATCACACTAATATATGATTAGGTGTATCTGGCATTCTATTCAGAGATTAAAATGGGCTGCGGGATCGCAGAATCCTGTTCTTTCAGGGGATCCAAAGTAGCAACAATACCGGTCAATATATTATCATGGAGATCTCAATGTTGGTTACCTTCTACTTGTTTAGATAAGTAATACAGTGAACTAGAAAATAAACACGTCTGACTTTTTGACCACGTTTCACAGCAGTTAACAACACTCTTCACTGAACGGAGACATTTAACTACTAATTCTACTTTAGGGTAACTGTAAGGACCCAGGATTTAAGATGCTTGCTAAAAACTATCCTCAGTCTTAACCCTAGCAGACACAAGAGAGCATAAATATCTGCCTTTTTTTTGGTGACTTCCATATGCCATTTCTTTTCTCTTGCTTACTCAGCTTATACTTTATAAAAATCTTTCATGTCTAGTCACTTGGAGAAGGATTTGTAAGTGTGGTGTGTACCAGGGAATTCCCCGGATTAAAGTAAGCCCTATTTATTATTATTATTATTATTATTATTATTATTATTATTATTATTATTATTATTATTATTATTATTTATTTCTCTTTACCAAACCTGGAGGATTTAATGAAGTGAGGAGGAACATTGTTATAATAGTTAAGATTGTGTTTTTTCATTTATGAGAGCACAATGTTTCCAGCTGAGAGTGTCGTGTGTGTGTGTGTGTGGGAGGCAGCTAGCAGTGAGAGACTTGGTTTACGACTGTACATGAACAACCTTCACCACCTGGCAGAGAACATAATACTTTTTATTCTACTACTTTATTCCTGTTCTTTTCAGTGAGTCAGATTGACTACAAACTGGCTCTTATTGGTAATTTTTCTTTCTAAATCAGACACAGTTTAAGAGATTTGACCAGTGGCTGTTTTTATCTTTGCCTAAGCATGGCTGAAAGTCTTACTGCGTCTACTAATTAATAAAAAATAATATTACTCTGAATTGCATTTTATAAAATCTATTTAAATAATTAACAAATCAGCACGGCACAACAAATGTGTATTGACAAATAAAGTGAGCATCCCTGCATTAATGTTATTATATGAGCTGTGTCTGGGCTTTATTTCCACTTATCCTGATATATGATCGTCTCACTTAATACACTACCTACAGTTTATCTTCTACAAGCAGCAGTGCAGAGGACCTTCCCTGTCATGCTGCCTCATACATAGCCAAGAGTCAACCATATGTCTTACCTTTCATACTAACGAACAGCTTAGATGTTGAAAAAAGGTTTTCCATGGAAGCATTTTCATTAAATTATAGTGCAAGTGTAACAAGCAACTGCCAGGACATGACTTTTCTACCTGAATGTCAGGAGAAAAATGCTTATAGTGATCTGTGTACTTGCTTTATATTTTTGATTTATCACATTGGTTATAACAGTGGTGCAGTCGGTAGGCTCTGGATCCACTGCGTCCCTCATTAGGAGAAACGAGGTTACTGAAGATTGGCATTTATTAGTTTAGCAGACACTTTTACCCAAAGTTTTTATTAAAAATGAGGAAATACAAGCAAAGAGGAATGAATGAATGAATAACAATGAATGAACAAGCATTGCCCTGCATACCTGCCCTGCAGATGTGATTATAATTCTACATTGAATGTTTTGTTTTATAAAACACACATTGCGCCACTGTCAGTACTTGATCATAACACAATGGAGTTTTATTTACACATCGAGGACACTAAGACAACATGGAAACATGGATACAGTTGATAGCATCTGATTGCTATTTATGATGACAAACATAATATAATATTTAGTAATGATATACACAATATCCCCTAGCCTCTAAAACAGATTAAATATAGGTAAATATATTAAATATAGTGTGTATTAAATATAGTTTTATAATTTGCAGTGCTTTTTGTAGTGTTCTTTCTTAAAAATACATTGTGACCTGTTACTTCTTTTAATCTTCCTTTATAAGATTAAACACACAAGATTTTATACATCAAAAAGTGCTTCATTAGCCAGATTTGAGCACAGAAGGTGGCAAGAGCTTCTAGGAGTGGCTGGACACCGAGCACACAAGAAGTGAGTTGGCTCAAACTAGTGTGCCACAATGGACTAAAATGTTAATCCCCAAAATTATCTGCAATTCAAAGATCTACCACCAGGTGAGGCCAGATGCTGATATTTGTTTTATTGCAGTAACATGAGGGGTAAAATATGGCATCTTTAGCATTACAGCATCTTTGTAATTCCATATAATGGTTGTTATATAACATAACATAACTATTTTTTAGTTTATTTTAAAGTGTTTTAGTGTTTGGTCTGCTTCTATTATTGTATTGTTTTATTTATTTACTTATTTTTACCTGTGTGTGTGTGTGTGTGTGTGTGTGTGTGTGTGTGTGTGTTCCTGAAGCCTAATTTACCTCATTTATGTATACTATGTAATACTCAACATCGCTAATTTAGAAATATTTATCTGAAATATACCAATCTGTTACGGCCCAGTCTAGGTTAGGCTGCACAGTGTAACCAGCTCGGGATTCAATTGGATTGACCTTTAAAAATGATGGAGCCAGGAATAACAACACAAACAGGGTTGTTCAAAGAAGTAGTGTTATATTGTAAAACACAGAATTATATACATACAACTGTACATGGAACCAAACCAGGCAAAACTTCAGGGTGGGCCAAGGCCAAAATTATAGACAAAATAATTCTATTGTTTAGGTAGCTAGCTTACCTAAAAGGAAAGTAAAGAAAATACAAGTACTTCCCTAACTACCTAAACCAAAAAAACAGAGAAAAAAGGACCCTCTCCCAAAAGAAGTGGCAGCCACACCCCTACTGCAGGTGAACCAAGTGAACATATATACAATGGTGGATAGAATGCACATAAACAGGTACAGGGACAACCAAACTCAAAGTCAAAAATTCCACGCAGAAGTCAAAAACCAGAACAGCAGTCAGAAAATAGCATAAAGCTGCACAACCAAACACACTCTCTAAACCACCAGCACACATGTAACCACCTCCAACATCCACACCATTCTCACTCCTCTTCCTCTTTAAATATGGCCGCCAATCAGGCTGGAAACTCTGGGACAGAGTTCGGACCTGCACACAAAATATGGCACAGCACACAAAAACTTCCCATCCCAAAGATAGCGGGTTGTAACATGTATATAACATTTATTTCTAACTGAATCTGAGTAAACATGATTGGGGACATGGTAATTTCACTTGGTTATTTGTTTATTTATTTATTCATTCATTTATTTATTTCAATGACCCAAACACAATCAGCCAACTGCATAGAGACATGGTTTGTGCAAATAAGGACTATATCTTATAACTCACAAAACTGCATGAAAGAATAGTATGGCATGTTTCCAGGAACAGAAGAACAAGAAACTGGCCTGTCCTGGATAGATGGACAGGGAGTCAGGAAAAATGACATGATACACTGGTAAGTTTTTAAAGAAACCTTTTTTTTGGACCAGATATATTGGATGATTCTGATTATAGCATCAGGTTATCAAATTCTGCTCTCTGATTTGTCACGTAAAGTGACAAGTTATTTATTTTGTATATTTTGCCTATACATATTAGGGCAGAACAGAAGGTTCCTATTAATGCCATCAGTTAAAATATGAATACTCTGAGCATAGCATCAGTATTGAGTGTCATAATTTCTGCCTGTCCTCACCCATTGGACACAACTCTGTTAAAATAAGTAGATCAGACTTTATTTCAGTGGTTTCATAATCCTTTCATGTGTTCACTATACAACAATCACCACCCACATCAGTGAGATTGCTACATGCTAATTTACAATATAATACAATGCAATAGAATACAATACAATACAATACAATACAATGCAATACAATACAATGCAATACAATGCAATAGAATACAATACAATGCAATACAATACAATGCAATAGAATACTATACAATGCAATAGAATGCAATACAATACAATACAATGCAACAGAATGCAATAGAATGCAATGCAACACAATACAATGCAATACAATACAATGCAATAGAATGCAATACAATACAATGCAATAGAATACAATAGAATGCAATGCAATACAATACAATACACTGCAATGCAATGCAATAGAATACAATAGAATGCGATACAATACAGTACAATACAATGCGATAGAATGCAATGCAATACAATGCAATAGAATACAATAGAATGCAATGCAATACAGTGCAATAGAATACAATATAATGCAATGCAATACAATGCAATAGAATACAATAGAATGCAATGCTATACAATAGAATACAATAGAATGCAATACAATACAATACAATACAATGCAATACAACTTTATTGTCAACCGAGGTTGAAATTTCTCTTTGACCACACCGGCAATAAAAAACACATAAATAGATACAAAATAAATCAATGCCAATATTAAAACAACTACAAGCGTTCTCTTTTCACTTAGAGAAAAAAAATCTTGTTATTATGATTAATAGTAGTATATTTTAGAATACACTCTGCTTTTTCAACACATCTTAAGGTGTACAACTCACCTAGTTTGCTCTGTGGCCTGCAAATAATTTTGCTGGCTGTATGAATAGCTCTTGCAAGGGTATTTTTCTGTTTACATTTTAGGAGCCGGTACCAAAATGTTCAGTTATAGGTCAGCACACTCTCAACCACTGATTGTTAAGCAATCTCCAGTATACTCTGACTCACACCAAAGCTGCTAATATTCTGTATTAGGAACATACGTTGCATGGATTTAAAAAATATATATATATAATTAGTGTTGTCCAGGAAACTCAGTTTACTATTCTTTTACAGTGCCCTCCACTAATATTGGCACCCTTGGTAAATATGAGCAAAGAAAGCTGTGAAAAATGGTCTTTATAGTTTAACTTTTTGATCTTTTGTTAAAAAACATTCACAAAAATACTCTGCTCTCATGGATTTCAAACATTTGCAAATAAAACACAGGTATATATATATATATATATATATATATATATACCTGTGTTTTATTTGCAAATGTTTGAAATCCATGAGAGCAGAGTATTTTTGTGGGAGCAGAGAGCATATTATATATATATATATAAACCTTTGGTAAATATAGGTGTGCAACAATTATCAATTATTGGCACCCTTTTAGTCAATACTTTATGCTACCTCTCTTTGCCAAGATAACAGCTCTGAGTCGTCTCCTATATATCTATGAATTATAATGCCTAATCCACAAAGAATCTCTCCAGATTTTTCTTTTGGTTTTGTAGTCAGTAAACCATCTTTGTGTTGATTTTGATGTATGTTTTGGATCATTGTCTTGCTGGAAGATCCTACCCCTGTGAAGCAGGAAGTCATGGTTGAACAATTTCCTGTTTCTAGTCACCCAGGTGTACTGAAAAAAATTAAATCTCAATGGGAAATTACTTCAAATATATTCTTCTCATATGAATTCATAGGAGTGCCAATAATTGTTGCACAACTATATTTAATAGATTTATTAGATTATTTTTTTTGATAAACCTGTGTTGTGTTTGATATCCATGAGAGCAGAGTATTTTTGTGATTTTAAAAAAAAATACCAAAAGGTTAAACAATAAAGACAATTGTAAGACAATAGGGCACAGTCCTGAGGAGCCCATGTATTAACAAGGAATTCATCTGACAGCTGGTCATTGAATACCCTCTGTGATCGATGCAGAAGAAAATCTGTAATCCAGAGTACCAGGTATCCATTAACACCCATAGATATCAACAGTTCTAACAAAATATCGACCCTGATTATTTTAAGCATCTTATGTCATCTGTTTGTTTAAACCTTGATACATTACAATTGGCACACAAGTGTAATAGACGTACCAATGATGCTGTGCTAACTATGATGAATTGTGTAATTTATCATAATTTATCATTTGCAAAATCCTAATGCATATGCCAGAATCCTATTTTTAGATTTTACATCGACATTTAAAACAATCAGGGTTGATAATTTGTTAGAAGGATTCTCTCCATGGTTTTGCATAACACACGGTTAAAGCTATTGGCCGAAAATCATTTCAAGTACAGACTGAGGGTCCCTTAGGTACTGAAATCTTCACACTTTTCTTTCCAAAGGGAAGGTACAGTCCCAAATTGCAACAAATACTGGAATAACCTTGTTAATACACCTTTCAACTGGTGACAACAATTCTTTACCACCTTCCCACTAATTCCATCAGGCCCCCCAGCTTTACCAAGTTTTATACTAGATATAGAGGTTACCACTTCTGGCTCTGACAAATAAATAGGGGGCAATATGGGATGTTCTGGCAGATATTATCACAGTTAGGACTGCTATCCTCAGTATCAAATCTTCTGAAAAAATGGTTCATATCATTAACAGGTACAGTAAGTAATAGGTTACTGTTCCTTTTATCATGCCTGCCCATCATAACATTTAGACCATATCAAGCTTGCCTTGCATTTAAACTCACTTTAATGCAACTGCTATTGCATTAAAGAAGCTAACATCTTAATATTAAGGATGTTGATTTAACACATGCAACACATGACCTTACCTTTTACTGTAAAATCTGCTTGGTTGACCTGACTCTTGGTGAACTAGAATTAGAATTTAGAATTAGGAAACTCTTTTCAGGGTGCTGTTTCATACGGCATTAATATCGAACATACTGTACTTTATAAGACTGGGTTTGATAGAAACATTGCCTTCAATATCACAGTATCACAATCCTACGCATCATCATTTGTCTTATAGATTTCCCCCTAACATGTATTCACAATCACAGAATTACAATAGGTAATTTTCCACATTGTGGGGACATTTGCTTGCTGCAGAAAGAACAAATAGGAGAGCACACACATGCACACGCGCGCGCACACACACACACACACACCACACCGCGCATTATTTCCCTCCATTAGAAGAGAACAGAGACCTATTTTCTGCTGGCTATTTCTGAAGCTCAGAGAGAAAATTGCCACTGTTTGGACAATTTAGTTTGATAGAAATTGCCCAGTAGGAATGTTCATTTTAGGTTTCATGGGGCTGCTTTCATTTGTTAAGATGCATGCTTTTAAGGAAGTCCATAATTCCTTAAGATTTATATTGCGCTTTTCTAGACACTCAAAGTGCTTTACATTGTGTGGGGGGAAATCTCCTCAACCACCATAGATGATGTGACAGCAGACATAGTGCACCAGAATGCCCACCACACACCAGCTATTAGTGAAGAGGAGAGTGATGTTGCCAATTCAAGGATGGAGATTATTAGGGGGCCATGATAGACAAGGTCCAATGGGGGAATTTTGCCAGGACACCAGTGTATACCCCTCATCTTTATGATAAGTGTCCTGGGATTTTTAATGACCACAGAGAGTCACAACCTTGCTGTTTTTACTGTATATTGTCCCCATCATTATACTGGGGCTACCCCACACAGACCACATGGTGAGCACTCACTAATACCACATCTAGCAGCAACCTTAGTTTTCTCCAGGAGGTCTCCAATCCAGGCACTGACCAGGCTCAACCCTGCTTAACTTCAGTGGTAAACCAGGCAAGAGCCACAGGGTGATATGGCTTTGGCTAAAGATGTAAGCTCTTGGCAGTTCATGTTCTTTCTGCCATAGTAGCTAATTTATGTATTTTTCTACATAAAGTATCTCATGCACATAATTTTTAACCATAGGCACTGGACCTTCATGAGTGGTGAGGTACACTGTAGCAGAGGAAATGTGGGAAACTGGAGTTTGGGTTTGTACAACTAAAATCATGGAATAAATTATGTAGTATTTTTGGGGAAAGACGACAAGTCAAATAGATGTAAATGCTCAACTAGACATTGTACTATACTATGGTCCATGGTTAACTATGGTTTTACTATGATACTACTATGATTTAACTGTAGTATACAATGATTAAATATGGTTTTATTAGAGTATGGTGAGGGAGAGCCATTCAACTGTGCTAACAGCAGATATCATAGCTTTGTGATTTGTCAGACGACAGGCGATGTAAAAAAGCCCCAGTTGGCAATAGATTGAGAGGTGAATACTGCAAAACCCCACCAAAACAGTTTGTAACTCATAGTTTGGAGTTCGTAGCATAGTTTGTGAAATGTTAATGGTGTAAAGATAATGTACCTGGAGATGTCCATCCATTTTCTGTACCACTTATCCTACAAATGGTTGTGGGAAGCCGGGAGCCTATACAAGGGAACTCGGGTACAATGAGGGAGACACCCTGGATGGGGTGCAGGGCACAATTGCTCACAAATTCACATACCCTTTCACACTACAGGCAATTTGGAAATGCCAGTCTAAACCTGGAGGTGCAAGACAAACATGTTAACCACTAAGTCACCATTAGCACATCACCATTCTTGAGATGTGCATGATATAATAAAACCGAAGAGACAACAGTGGACAGTGCAACAAAAATCACAAAAAACAGTGTTAGTCAGTGGTACAGTGTCACAGGTTGGCATGTTTGTGTGGATTGTCCTCACAAAGAAATAGATTGCCATAAAGTATAGTGTTTGCATTTGTAAACTTTGTAAACTAAATTGTGTCCATATTGAGGAATTAGGTGCTTTGTGGGAAGTAGCTTCTCCTGAAGCACTCTGTATTTGCTTACATACTGCAGTAGTGTTTACCAGCCTTAAAGATTTTCCATGCTTTGTCTCTGCATCTTTTGATGTAAATGCCCTGTGATGCTGCGAGAGCAACCCTAATCACCCTAATTGTTTGTATGTATGTATGTATGTATGGATGTATGGATGGATGGATGTATGGATGGATGGATGTATGGATGGATGGATGTATGGATGGATGGATGTATGGATGGATGGATGTATGGATGGATGGTTGGATGGATGGATGGTCGACTACGCCACTCGGTACCCTGAGGCGGTGCCGCTCCACAAGGCCACCTCGCAAAACATCGCCAGGGAGCTGGTACTCCTCTTGGATCCCCAAGGACGTGCTGACCGACCAAAGTACGCCTTTTGTCTCGAAGCTAATGGCGCATTTGTGTCGTCTGTTACAGGTGAAGCACCTCCGGACGTCCGTCTACCACCCCCAAACCGACGGGCTTGTTGAGAGGTTCAATCAGACCCTCAAGCGGATGCTGCGCCGGGTGGTGGACGAGGAGGGGAGGAACTGGGACCTCCTCCTCCCCTACGTACTCTTCGCCGTTCGGGAGTGCCCCCAGGCGTCCACGGGCTTCACACCCTTCAAGCTCCTGTTCGGGCGGCGGCCGCGGGGATTGTTGGATGTAGCCCGCGAAGCCTGGGAGGAGCAACCATCCCCCTTCCGCTCCGTCGTCGAGTACGTGCAGGACATGCAAGCAAGGATTGACAGGGTGGGCCCCATCGTCCGGGAGCACATGCTGGCGGCGCAGGAGGAGCAGAAGAAGGTATACAACCGCCCCGCACAGCCCCGGGAATTCCAACCAGGGGACCGGGTCCTCCTGTTAGTGCCCAGCAGCGCCTGCAAGTTCCTCGCCCGGTGGCAAGGTCCATACACTGTCCTCGAGCGCCGGGGCCCAGTCAACTACCGCCTACAGCAGCCCGGTAGGCCGAAGGACGAGAAGCTATACCATGTAAACCTGCTGAAAAAGTGGGTGGAACCAACCCCGGTGGTGTCGGCGTTCGCAGCTCAGGACTTGGACCGGGGCAAGGGTACCTTGGTCGGCTTCGGGGAGGACCTCACCCCCGCCCAAAGACAGGAGCTTACCGAGCTGATTGACCAGTTTGCAGATGTGTTTTCGGCTTCCCCGGGAATGACTCAGCTGGTCCAGCATGAAATCAAGACTCCTCCCGGTGTAGTGGTGAGACAAAGGCCATACTGTGTCCCCGAGGCCCGGCGCCAGGCCATCGAGGAGGAAGTCAGTCGCATGCTGCGGGACCACATCATCGAGGAGTCCAGCAGCCCCTGGTCCAGCCCCATCGTCGTCGTGCCGAAGCCGGATGGGAGCATGAGGCTATGCAATGACTTCCGGAGGCTGAACCAGGTGTCGGAGTTTGACAGCTACCCCCTCCCCAGAGTGGACGACCTGATCGAGAGGCTGGGGAGAGCCCGATTCATATCGACCCTGGACCTCACCAAAGGCTATTGGCAAGTGGCGCTCGCACCGGAGGCAAGGCCCAAGACAGCCTTTAGCACGGCCACCGGCCACTGGCAGTACCGGGTTCTCCCCTTTGGGCTGCACGGGGCGCCCGCCACGTTCCAGCGGCTAATGGACATCCTCCTGTGACCCCACCGACAGTTTGCTGCGGCCTACCTGGACGACGTGGTCATACACTCCTCCACCTGGGCTGACCACCTGTTCCACCTCAGGGAGGTCCTGAAAGCCCTCCGGGAGGCCGGCCTGACGGCGAACCCAAAGAAATGCCACCTAGGGCTGACGGAAGCCCAGTACCTGGGATACCGCATCGGACGGGGAATGCTGAAGCCCCAACAAAAAAAGATCGAGGCTGTGAAGGACTACCCACGTCCGACATCGAAAAAACAGGTACGTGCCTTCTTGGGATTGGCGGGCTACTACCGCAGGTTCGTGCCTAACTTTTCTGCTGTAGCCTCTCCCCTCTCAGACCTTACAAAGAAGGGCCAGCCAGACCAGGTGAGGTGGACAGCCGATGCAGAAAGGGCCTTCCAGGCCCTAAAAGAGGCCCTCACCAGCGCGCCGATACTCCGCAACCCGGACTTTGACCTCCCGTTCACTGTACCTACTGATGCTTCCGAGACCGGGCTGGGCGCCGTCCTCTCCCAGACCTTCGACGGGGAAGAACACCCAGTCCTCTACATCAGCCAGAAGCTGTCCCCGGCCGAGAGGAAGTATGCGGCGGTCGAGCGGGAGGCACTAGCAATAAAATGGGCCATCGAGGAGCTGAGATACTATCTGGCGGGCAGGCACTTCGTCCTCATAACAGACCACGCCCCCCTGCAGTGGATGGCCAAGGCGAAGGACACCAACGCCCGGGTAACCCGCTGGTTCCTCGCCTTACAAGACTTCTCCTTTCAGGTTAAGCACCGGGCGGGGGCCCAGCATGGTAACGCGGATGGGCTCTCTCGACGAGACGCCCTCTGGGCTCACCACCGAGCGGCAGTAGGCTCGAAGCTGAGGGGGGGGTACTGTCGCGACGGGCAGAGAGCCGGCGCACACAAGAGGGAAAATGCTCCTTCTCCAACTGCCGCACCGGCACGACGTGGGCAGCTTCCTGCTGAACATTCCGCCAGCCGGAAGGACCGCCGCGGCAGGGCGGGACTGACGCGACTCCGGCGGATCCAACGGGGAAGTCCCACCACTCAGGCGACGGCGGAGGAGGATAAAAGGGCGCGCTTCCGGCCGGGAAGCGGAAGAGAATATCGTAGCGTCAAGACGGACTCCGTGCGTGTTTGCAGCGATACGCAACCTCCGATCACGACGGTAACCTCACGCCCCACGCTAATCTCTCTCTCTCTCTCTCTCTCTCTCTCTCCCTCTCTCCAGGAGGTACAAGCGCGGACGAGACCGCCGGATAGTGAGAGTCGCACATACGGAGGACGCCGGCCCAGGAAAACCCCCGCCCCGCCTCGGGAATCCCGCCTCCGCCACGAGTAGACTCCGCCGGCCGTCACGCCTCCACAAAACCCCGCACTCATCCACTTATAACCCATTCACCTCACCCTAGCCACAATAAACCACCGTTTGCGAACATCCTTCTGTCTCCTGTGGGTCTGTACGCCGCCCTTCCCCGGGCTAATCCCTCACTGTATGTATGTATGTATGTATGTATGTATGTAATGTATGTATGTATGTATGTATGTATGTATGTATGTATGTAATGTATGTATGTAGACCTGCTCACTTGGGGTTAGGGGTACTGCTGTTGAGCAGGAGGCCTTTACCCAGAAGAATTCACTATCACATACATACTGTAGCCTATAAGTGCAAAACATTTTACTATTACTCAAAACTGAAAGGGTGAGAGACAAGATAAAATGGAGAACTGGATAATGTTTACAGTCAGAGGAAATATGAGCCTTAATGAATCTATCGATGTCTTTTTTTTAAAAAGTCATTTATCTTCTGTAACCACTTTAACCTGGTCAGGGTCATGGTGGATCCTGAGTCTATCCTGGTAACACTTGGTGGGAGAATTCACCCCTGGATGAGACATCAGAGGACACCGTGTACAGACACATTCACACACTCATTCATACCTAGGGGCAAGTCGCTTGCCTGTATGTTTTTGGACACTGTGAGGAAATTGAAGAACCCACGTGAACAAGGTAAGAACATGTGAAACTCTGTGTAGACAGGAAAATCATACCCTGGGAAACAGAAATGTTACTCATTGTACCACCATGCCACCTACTGATTTTTATTCATGCTTATTTTTTATCAACGCATTCATATGATGTTATTTTACATATTATGTAAAGTTTGTACAACCTTTATACAAGTAGGTGAACACTGAAAACCTCCTGAAGGGTTATGGATTATTATATTATCGATGGTTAAGGCTCTGGGTTATTGATGAGAAGGTTGGGAGTTCAAGCCCCAGCACCACCAAGCTGCCACTGTTGGGCCCTAGAGCAAAGCTTTTAATCCTGTCTGCTCCAACGGCACTGTATCCTCTCTGACCCAAGTGTCCAAACAAGCTGGGATATGTAAAAAAAAAAACAAAAAAAAAAACCAACTATTATTTCACTGTGCTCTAATGTATATGTGACATGTAAAGTCTTCACATTAAATAATTTTTACTAGGCTAACTAGATAACATTTTTTTTTAAAGTGCAATGAGCATATGTTTAATAAGGACCTACACTTCCCATTTTGAGTTAATGTTGATATGTTTTCAAATTTGCTCTTGTGGTTTTTGAATGGTTGTTTTTCTTCTGAATTTACTGTAATGTTTTTGGTTTTTTAATGTGTTTTGCACTTACAGGCCACATTCACCTACTTACCGCTCAGATAAGCAATATATTTCACTCATTAATGCACTTCTTTATATATTTCAGATAATACGCAGCTGCTCAAGTTTACTGTGTGTGTGTGTGTGTGTGTTTTTAGAGAGAACATATTGCCCTACATTTTTGTAGCTTACATCACTGATTCTGTGTATCTTGCCCTGTGCCATAATAATAGAATAAGAAATCTCTGCAGTCCTGCTACAACTTCACGCAGTCATGAAGTACAGGTGAGAGAAACAGAAAATGTCAAATAAATAAATAAATAAATAAATAAATAAATAAGATCAAAGAAACAAAGGGAAGATCTATTTTCTAATCAATTTGTACAGTGAGAAAGAGATTCCCGCTGATGGGCTTTGTGCTGTGATAATGTGTCATCAGACTACAGAGGTTTGCATCTGCATTGTGAAAAGATGTAATGTGGTGTATTAATGTTATTCTAATTTACATAGCGCATAGAGCATCACTGTTTCTTTTTACATTAGTTATTAAGGCAAAATTTGATTTCAGCCAAAAGGCTATGAGTAAAGAAAAAAAGATGCTTAAAAAGGAACTCAGGGGAAGTTGTTACCCCTGGAAAAGGAATATATTGCATGTAGTATAGTTTATACTCCCTACTTCTA
Organism: Ictalurus punctatus; assembly: GCF_001660625.3. Taxonomy (NCBI): domain Eukaryota; kingdom Metazoa; phylum Chordata; class Actinopteri; order Siluriformes; family Ictaluridae; genus Ictalurus; species Ictalurus punctatus. The sequence goes on along the minus strand of NC_030442.2, from coordinate 5,580,111 downwards.
GAAACACTGATCAAGCCCTAAGAAACATTGTTTGGGAGATTCATCAGTTTTGAACATTATGTACAGTGCTGTGAAAAAGTATTGTTAAGAAAAGTATTGTTGAAATAAGTA